>NC_136510.1:13587347-13689594 GCF_053919585.1 Euprymna scolopes
GCATCTCGGCCGCATTTCGAACATCTTCATTTTCATGTGTGCTCAGTTGCTTAGCTAAATCAGGGATGCCAGCACACATCAATTCTTCGCGCACATTACCTACAAAGTAACAAAAAAAAAAAATAAATAAATAAATTGCTAAAATAAATGTATATATAGAAAAGTGAATGTGTGTGTGTGTGTGTGTGTGTGTCTGAGTACATTTCCCTATGCAATAACTGTCAATTTTAAGTCTACAGACTCGAAATTTGGCTGTTAAGGGGTCAAAGTTCAACGATTTGACCTTTGAGAACTATACCAAACTCCTCCGCCAATTTTGGGTCTAAACACTTGAAATTTCAGATATAGGTTCCTTGGACATGGATTTAATTTAATAACTTGATTTGAGCCCCAAACAATAAATGTTAAGGGGTGATAATAGGGGTCAACTTAAATGCTAGTTATAAATATAAAAATTATATATGAAATGCTAGTTAAAATATAAAATTACAAAGGAAGAAAAAGAAAACTACCCTCTTCTCAAAGAAAGAAGGCAAAGCCCGAGAAGGTAGATCTACTAAATTGTGTATGACCGGCATCATACCACAGTAAACACGGAAAAGGTCATTTTAGAAATGGTGTAGACGTTATTGAGTTTGGTGCAGAAGAAAAGACCCCTTTGGCTTTTATTAAGGATTAAAAAGTATTGCTATAATTGGGTGATAGATTTTTTTTTTTCAATCAATTTCCCAATAAATTCTGGGAAAGTATTAATATTTTTTGATAATTAAAAAAAAAAAAAAAAAAAAAAATGGAGTTTCCTCGTGGAGAAATAGATTCTGGAGGCAACATTGGCACTGAACACAGCTTAAAAAACAAAACATGATCATTTGATGAGTGGGTACTAGCAGAGTTTAATCAAGACATTAAAAAATGAAAATATCGAAAAAAAAAAAAAAAAGGTTATATTGTATGTATTCATTATGAAACAAAGTTCTCTGAAAGAAAATTTCACTCTATTTCATCAAGTAGTTTTTATTTTACAGTGAAAAAAAAACAAACAATTTGTTATGATACCGAGCAAACGGTTCGATTTTTAGGAAGAAAAGCTAGTAATAAAGATGGGGAGGGAGTGTCGGCGCTTGAACTGGAGTTATCTCCTCGTGGCGTGTTTAACAAATTTAATAATGGCTGACTTCAACTCGCTCCCATAAAACGTGTTTTTTCTGATGTAAAATAAAAACTACTCGATCAAATTAAATGAAATTTTTTTTCCGTAAATCTTCACTCCAAAACGGATATGTACAATATAACATTTTTTTTCAATACTTTCATTTTTGAATGTCTTGATTAAACTGTACTAGAACCGATGAGTGTTAAAAAAAGCATCTTCAATAACACTTAGTAAAGAAAAAGAAAAAATGCTGCTTATTCAGAATTCAACCTAATTATAAAAACAAAACTACAGACAAATCTTTATGACTACATGTCCGTCACCGAAGAAAAATGTCATATTCTAAAAATGATGTAAATTTTTTTTTAACTAAAAAAATCAAATTTTATAAGCAAAAGTTTGTGGTTTGATCTGCTAGATTGTTTTAAATAAAGAGAGGCAACTCAATTCGAACTACCCAGATCAAAATCAACCATTGTAATGGATACAATTTATTAAAATCGCTAAAAGTAGTGTTTTTAAACAAAACAAAAAAAACAAACAAATGAAGCATGCATGGTCTTCCGTGAGTGCACAGTGAACGTGGCATGAAAAAAATGACAAAGTTCCGCATTTGCCCCCAACCCCACCCCATTTAGCCCTAAAAGTACCTAGCGAACGTCAAATCCTGGTGAAAATGAACAAATGGTGCAATTTTAGGCCTTAACATATGTAAATTTGAGTTCTGCACTCTGCAAAAAAAAAAAGAAATGACCAAGTCCATCATTTGCTCACCCCCTCCCTCCATTTAGTCCCAAAAAGTCCCCAAGGCCTTAACATATTACAATTTGAGTTCAGCACCATGCAAAACTGCTAAAAAGACATACACAGAAAATTTTGGACAAATATGGTAAAATAGTCCCAAAAATGGAGTGTTTTTATTAACCCTAAAAGAGCCTCTGGGCACACCCAAGAGTTATCGCGAAGTATAGATAAACAAAATTGGATCAAGTAAAGATTAGATACCCCGTCGCAGAAGACAAAGATTGTCGAACATTTCAAGTGACACCGGTTTTTCGACCTTGACATTGCGGTTGGTTGTTTGTAAACACCTCAAATAGCAGATAAAAAAAACTTTTTTCTATTTACACAAAACTTTTTGTGTAAGTAACAAAACGAACATAAATTTAATAAAATAAATGGGTGTCTTTCTGAGTGCATTTTTTAAATATATTTACAGAACTTTAATAAAACTAATAATAATAATTATTATAATAAAAATGAAAAAATAAAAAGAATGAACTATATTAATTACAAAACATTAGAAACTGAAAATTTCGGACATTAAACTTACTTATACTTAATTTGTCTTGGTGGAGAAGTAAGTAAGTAGCAAGTTTTTTGCGTTTTTTTTTTTAAATAAAAATAAAAATTATAAAAAAGATTTGTATCTTGTGATATTACACTTCATCTTTATAAAAATAAAAGTTATAAAAGATATGTGAATAAAATATATTTTTTTAAATCTCGATTGTTTATACTTGCGATTTTATTATGCATAAAAATTGCCTCGGTCTAGAAGGATTTCTCCTTCACTAACCACCTACATACATCGCACTTTAAATAAATATTGAATTGTATTAAACATGCACAAAAAAAGATTTAAAAAAAAAAACAAAAAAAAAACATTGTACATAAAAATTAATCTTGGTCGCAGAAATCCGAACAAGTCAGTTATTTTATATTTGTTTCTGCCATTAAAAAGTTTGGTTATAATAATTTTATTTAATTTTTTTTTATATTATGTACTTTTTTAATTGACATCATCCGAAATTCTCAGTTATAACGTCAGTTTATTTATTTATTTGGTATTATTTTACGACCTGCCCCAGTGTAGTATAAACACCCCCACCAACCACCCCATGTTAAGAATGGCTTTCATATTGTGGGTGTTTATTCTGAAAGCTGTTCTTAACACAGGGAGGTTTGAGTGTTTATAATATGATGGGTCACGTCGTAAAAATTTACCATTTATTTATTTATTATTATTAGTTTTATTCAAAAGTTCTGTAAATATATAAAAAAAAAAAACGCACTCAGAAAGACACTCGTTTATTTTAATATATTTTTTTTAAATACGTTCCTTTTGTTACTTACATTAAAAAGTTTTGCGTAAATAGATAAAAAAAATGTTTTTCTAATCCTTAAAAGTTTTGTAAATATTTCATATTAAAAAAATCTTTTCTAAATATATATTTTTTCTTTTAAATCTCAAAAAGTTTTGTAAATATATTTTTTTAAAAAATCTTGCTCACGAACATTCGAACATGTTTGCTATTTGACATGTTTGCAAACAACCAACGGCAATGTCAAGGTCAAACAACCCGTGCCACTTGAAATGTTTGACAATCTTTGTCTTCTGCTACGGGGTATCTAATCTTTACTTGATCCACAAAATCATATAGAAATCAGTAAGTTACAACTTTTCAGAAAGTTTTATAAAAATCCAAGGCATCAATTTCTTTTAATAAACACAAAAGTGTAAATTTTAGCCATTTTAATATGAAAGGCACCTGTAAAAGAACAACCAGAGTTTTCCTGAAAAATCTGTTCTGTTACTTTTTTACTCATATCATGTTTAATGTTTGAGCAAAATTTCAAAAAATTCCAAGATGTAGTTATTGAGAAAGGTGCAGACAGACGAACGGACAAGGGTGAATTTACAAATGCACTCATTTTGTCGGTGTAGGGAGGACCAAAAAATGATTTTCTATATATAAAAAACTAGATCAATTTATGTGATTTTTGGAATATAACATTTTCGTTCCGTAATGGGTATGTACGTCAAAGATTTTTCTGTAGTTTTTTTTTTTTTTTTTTTTTCATTAACTAAGTTGAATTCTGGACAAGAACTAAAATCTATATCTGATTTATGTTTTTTTTTTTTATAAAATTCGAAATACAACATAAGGAACCTTTTACACTGATTTCAAACAATGTTTTTAGTTTAATTAAAAGATGAAATTAAAAAAACTCTGATAATTATATGGTCAGTAAGAGTGAAAATGGTTTTTTGTTTAATTAAAAGATAAAATAAAATAAAAACCCTGATAATTATATTGTCAGTAAGAGTGAAAATGTTTTTAGTTTAATTAAAAGATAAAATTTAAAAAACAAAAAAAACCCTGATAATTATATTGTCAGTAAGAGTGAAAATGTTTTTAGTTTAATTAAAAGATAAAATTTAAAAAACAAAAAAAACCCTGATAATTATATTGTCAGTAAGAGTGAAAATGTTTTTAGTTTAATTAAAAGATAAAATTTAAAAAACAAAAAAAACCTGATAATTATATAGTCAGTAAGAGTAAAAATGTTTTTTGTTTAATTAAAAGATAAGATAAAATAAAATAAAATAAAACCCTGATAATTATATGGTCAGAAAGAGTGAAAATGTGTTTTTGTTTAATTAAAAGATAAAATAAAATATTAAAAAAAACCTGATAATTATATCGTCAGTAAGAGTGAAAATGTTTTTAGTTTAATTAAAAGATAAAATAAAATAATAAAAAAAACCCTGATGATTATATGGTCAGTAAAAGTGAAAATGTTTTTTGTTTAATTAAAAGATAAAATTTAAAAAACAAAAAAACCCTTATAATTATATAGTCAGTAAGAGTGAAAATGTTTTTTGTTTAATTAAAAGATAAAATTTAAAAAACAAAAAACCCTGATAATTATATAGTCAGTAAGAGTGAAAATGTTTTTTGTTTAATTAAAAGATATAATATAAAAAACAAAAAAAACCCTGATAATTATATGGTCAGTAAGAGTGAAAATGTTTTTAGTTTAATAAAAATATACAATTTAAAAAACAAAAAAAACCCTGATAATTATATGGTTAGTAAGAGTGAAAATGTTTTTTTAGTTTAATTAAAAGATAAAATAAAATAATAAAAAAACCCTGATAATTATATCGTTAGTAAGAGTGAAAATGTTTTTAGTTTAATTAAAAGATAAAATAAAATAAAAAAAACTTGATAATTATATCGTCAGTAAGAGTGAAAATTTTTTCAGTTTAATTAAAAGATAAAATTTAAAAAACAAAAAAACCCTGATAATTATATAGTCAGTAAGAGTGAAAATGTTTTTTTGTTTTATTGAAAGATAAAATAATAAACAAAACCCTGATAATTATATCGTCAGTAAGAGTGAAAATGTTTTTAGTTTAATTAAAAGATAAAATTTAAAAAACAAAAAAACCCTGATAATTATATAGTCAGTAAGAGTGAAAATGTTTTTAGTTTAATTAAAAGATAAAATTTAAAAAACAAAAAAACCCTGATAATTATATAGTCAGTAAGAGTGAAAATGTTTTTTTGTTTAATTAAAAGATAAAATAAAATAATACAAAAAACCCTGATAATTATATCGTTAGTAAGAGTGAAAATGTTTTTTTGTTTAATTAAAAGATAAAATAAAATTTAAAAAAACCCTGATAATTATATTGTCAGTAAGAGTGAAAATGTTTTTAGTTTAATAAAAAGATACAATTTAAAAAACAAAAACAAACCCTCATAATTATATGGTCAGTAAGAGTGAAAATGTTTTTTTTGTTTAATTAAAAGATAAAATAAAATAATAAAAAAACCTTATAATTATATGGTCAGAAAGAGTGAAAATGTTTTTAGTTAAATTAAAAGATAAAATAAAATATTAAAAAAAAACTCTGATAATTATATGGTCAGTAAGAGTGAAAATGTTTTTAGTTAAATTAAAAGATAAAATAAAATAATAAAAAAAAACCCTGATAATTATATGGTCAGTAAGAGTGAAAATGTTTTTTGTTTAATTAAAAGATAAAATAAAATAAAAAAAACCCTGATAATTATATGGTCAGTAAGAGTGAAAATGTTTTTTTGTTTAATTAAAAGATACAATTTAAAAAAAAAAAAAAAAACCCTGATAATTATATGATCAGTAAAAGTGAAAATGTTTTTTGTTTAATTAAAAGATAAAATAAAATAATAAAAAAAACCCTGATAATTATATGGTCAGTAAGAGTTAAAATGTTTTTAGTTTAATTAAAAGATACAATTTAAAAAACAAAAAAAAAACCCTGATAATTATATCGTCAGTAAGAGTGAAAATGTTTTTAGTTTAATTAAAAGATACAATTTAAAAAACAAAAAAAAACCCTGATAATTATATCGTCAGTAAGAGTGAAAATGTTTTTTGTTTAATTAAAAGATAAAATAAAATAATAAAAAAACCCTGATAATTATATCGTCAGTAAGAGTGAAAATGTTTTTAGTTTAATTAAAAGATACAATTTAAAAAACAAAAAAAAACCCTGATAATTATATCGTCAGTAAGAGTGAAAATGTTTTTAGTTTAATTAAAAGATACAATTTAAAAAACAAAAAAAAACCCTGATAATTATATCGTCAGTAAGAGTGAAAATGTTTTTTTGTTTAATCTATATAATACTAAAAGTCTATGGATCTTGTATGTTTGCAATCAGATTTCCGGTTTTCAACATCCGGTTGCGCATGCGTAAATAGCAACGTCTTCAATCCGTTATTCCAATTCCGGAATTTTTATATCGCTTTTAATACAAACAATTTCATTTAATTTGATCAAATAGTTATTTATATATACAAATAATACATAGATTCATAGATAATTATAATATATATTATAAAATCTATTTATCTATGAATCTATTAATAATATGAAATATTACCCTATACAATTTATGGAAAGAAAACACCTCTCACTTTCCCTCTAATAGATTTCAACACTCCTACTCCCTCTGTTTTCGTTACGTACGCGAGAAATAGTTACGTGTATGTGTGAGAGAGAGAAAAAGGTAACCGATGTAAAACTGGATAGAGTTATCCCCCTTAACTAATGCAGACCTTTTTACTAGAGGGCGTTATTACAAAAAAATTTCTTTTTCTTCTTCCCATGTTTTTTAAAGTCGTCTGCTTACATTTCCAAACGGAAAGCTGAATCGGTAAATGCACACATTTCTATTACATTAGTGTTTTCCTTTACACAATGGGTACTGAATGTTTGCTTAAATTAAATGAAAAAAGTTACATTTTATTTTCATTTTCTATTTAAAAAGCCATTATTAACATGTGGAGAGTGTTTTTTTTATTATTCTGTACTTTCAACTAACAATTTCATTTAAAAGATGATATATCAAAATTTGAATTTAACTATAATAAGGATTATGATACCTGTTCAGTGCATAAGTATGACCAACCACTTATAATTCAGTAACTGTAATTTAAAAAAAAATAACAATTATAATAAACAGAACGACTCATAGAAATCTATCTATATTCTTTTTTCATTTTAATATACTTTCATAGAAATGCTTCTGTTATGTAAAAAAAAAACTATTTTCTTTATGCCACAAGTGTCACGCTCATACATGAATTCTATAGCTAATATAACGTACTGACCCAACGGGTCACGGGTGGTCTAGTTAAAAGATAAAATTTAAAAAACAAAAAACCCTGATAATTATATAGTCAGTAAGAGTGAAAATGTTTTTTTGTTTAATTAAAAGATAAAATTTAAAAAACAAAAAACCCTGATAATTATATGGTCAGTAAGAGTGAAAATGTTTTTTTGTTTAATTAAAAGATAAAATTTAAAAAACAAAAAACCCTGATAATTATATGGTCAGTAAGAGTGAAAATGTTTTTTTGTTTAATTAAAAGATAAAATTTAAAAAACAAAAAACCCTGATAATTATATGGTCAGTAAGAGTGAAAATGTTTTTTTGTTTAATTAAAAGATAAAATTTAAAAAACAAAAAACCCTGATAATTATATGGTCAGTAAGAGTGAAAATGTTTTTTTGTTTAATTAAAAGATAAAATTTAAAAAACAAAAAACCCTGATAATTATATAGTCAGTAAGAGTTAAAAATTTTTTTGTTTAATTAAAAGATAAAATTTAAAAAACAAAAAACCCTGATAATTATATGGTCAGTAAGAGTGAAAATGTTTTTTTGTTTAATTAAAAGATAAAATAAAATTAAAAAAAACCCTGATAATTATATGGTCAGTAAGAGTGAAAATGTTTTTTTGTTTAATTAAAAGATAAAATAAAATTAAAAAAAACCCTGATAATTATATGGTCAGTAAGAGTGAAAATGTTTTTTTGTTTAATTAAAAGATAAAATAAAATTTAAAAAAACCCTGATAATTATATGGTCAGTAAGAGTGAAAATGTTTTTTTGTTTAATTAAAAGATAAAATAAAATAACAAAAAACCCTGATAATTATATGGTCAGTAAGAGTGAAAATGTTTTTTTGTTTAATTAAAAGATAAAATAAAATTTAAAAAAACCCTGATAATTATATGGTCAGTAAGAGTGAAAATGTTTTTTTTTTAATTAAAAGATAAAATAAAATAAAAAAAAAACCCTGATAATTATATGGTCAGTAAGAGTGAAAATGTTTTTTTGTTTAATTAAAAGATAAAATAAAATAAAAAAAAAACCCTGATAATTATATGGTCAGTAAGAGTGAAAATGTTTTTTTGTTTAATTAAAAGATAAAATAAAATAACAAAAAACCCTGATAATTATATGGTCAGTAAGAGTGAAAATGTTTTTAGTTTAATTAAAAGAATAAAATAAAAATAAAAAAAAACCCTGATAATTATATGGTCAGTAAGAGTGAAAATGTTTTTTTGTTTAATTAAAAGATAAAATAAAATAAAAAAAAACCCTGATAATTATATGGTCAGTAAGAGTGAAAATGTTTTTTTGTTTAATTAAAAGATAAAATAAAATTTAAAAAAAACCCTGATAATTATATGGTCAGTAAGAGTGAAAATGTTTTTTTGTTTAATTAAAAGATAAAATAAAATTTAAAAAAAACCCTGATAATTATATTGTCAGTAAGAGTGAAAATGTTTTTTTGTTTAATTAAAAGATAAAATAAAATTTAAAAAAAACCCTGATAATTATATTGTCAGTAAGAGTGAAAATGTTTTTTTGTTTAATTAAAAGATAAAATAAAATTTAAAAAAAACCCTGATAATTATATTGTCAGTAAGAGTGAAAATGTTTTTTTTTGTTTAATTAAAAGATAAAATAAAATTTAAAAAAAACCCTGATAATTATATTGTCAGTAAGAGTGAAAATGTTTTTTGTTTAATTAAAAGATAAAATAAAATTTAAAAAAAACCCTGATAATTATATTGTCAGTAAGAGTGAAAATGTTTTTTTGTTTAATTAAAAGATAAAATAAAATTTAAAAAAACCCTGATAATTATATGGTCAGTAAGAGTGAAAATGTTTTTTTGTTTAATTAAAAGATAAAATAAAATTTAAAAAAACCCTGATAATTATATGGTCAGTAAGAGTGAAAATGTTTTTTTGTTTAATTAAAAGATAAAATAAAATTTTAAAAAAACCCTGATAATTATATTGTCAGTAAGAGTGAAAATGTTTTTTTGTTTAATTAAAAGATAAAATAAAATTTAAAAAAACCCTGATAATTATATGGTCAGTAAGAGTGAAAATGTTTTTTTGTTTAATTAAAAGATAAAATAAAATTTAAAAAAAACCCTGATAATTATATTGTCAGTAAGAGTGAAAATGTTTTTTTGTTTAATTAAAAGATAAAATAAAATTTTAAAAAACCCTGATAATTATATGGTCAGTAAGAGTGAAAATGTTTTTTTGTTTAATTAAAAGATAAAATAAAATTTAAAAAAAACCCTGATAATTATATTGTCAGTAAGAGTGAAAATGTTTTTTTGTTTAATTAAAAGATAAAATAAAATTTAAAAAAACCCTGATAATTATATGGTCAGTAAAAGTGAAAATGTTTTTTTGTTGATGCTTTACTTTTAGCAAAAATTATACGATTTTTGAGTATTTTTCAAATATTGTGGTCACGTGACTTACTTTGCATATTTGAAAGCATACCGGTGCAGGCAAGGAGCGTACACTGGGCCAGCTGAGGGGGCCGATGCGATACTGGAAGAGACAAACAGAATTTCTTTTTCACAAGATTTTTCGAGATAAGGCTATTTTAATTATTTACATATTTTGGACTGTTGTCCTCTTCAGTTAAATTCTATTTCAATTGTTTGGAGTGAAATGCATTTGCACACAACTTTTAATAAGTTAGTTTTATTTTACTTAAAACATGTTTTAGTTTAAAAAAAAAAAAAAAAAAAAATTGAAAGCACTAAATCATAAGATCCATCCTACATATGAAATGCCAAAATGAAAACTTGGTTAGTAAAGTATACTTGTGATCCAATGACCATCTTCGTGGTTGCGCTATGATAAAACACAAGTTCTTGATATAACTCGGTTGTAATTATGTGTCTAATACTGATAATAGAAAAGGAACCCTAAATGTTGTCAGTAGATACCTCTCTGGTTTCGCCAGTCCCCAGAAATTTTTTCTCAGCCTAATCTATTCTTGTCTGGTTTTGACTCCAATTGCTCTCAGCTCTCTCAGGGGATGTGTGAGACGCCAATCGTCATTCCCAATTGTAAACTAACTCTAAATATATTGATCTCCATGTCTGCTTTTTTTTTTTTTTTTTTTTTCCCCCAGTCACAACCACACCCTGTTTAACAATCCTATTTTGGACAACCTTTGCGTTCTAAATGAACTACTTTCTCCCCCATTGTATTTCTACTAATCTTACTTCCTATGCTTTTGTTCAAAATCCTAAATTATTTTTCTTGCTTTTTTGTCCCCCCCCCCCCACTAAGCTTTTAGGATATTCCCACGTAATCACCTAAAAGAGTAGAATTTTATTTCTTATTTTTTTTTAATTGGCAGCTATAAAGTCATTTATTACTATATTTAAAGTGCAAAGTGTATTTGAAAACCAATATTTCTTGAAAAGAATCACAAACCACATTAATTTTAAACAAAATATTTTGTTTTTTAAAATAACGTAATTCACAAAACTCGTTGCTTTAAACTAAATGGCTGCCGCTGCTGCTTTGACTTGTTGAGTATTAACGCTACTAGTTACATTGTTTACTGTCGTTGAAAATGGGTTAATCATTTATGGGGAGCATCATTAAAAACTGCCGGTACCTAAAGAGAAATCAACATAGAATTATCATTTTAACTTTTAATACATAAACAAAAAAACATTTTACTTATTAGTTGGGATAGTAAAAATATTTAGAAAAAAAAAAATCTTATGTAACATAATCATTTCATAACATTATCATTTTATTTTCCTAAAAGCTCTTTAAATATATTGTGCAAATTATTTTTTTTTTAAATATGTGAAAGGATATTCATTTCCAAACAAAATGGTGGTATTTTGAGGACTTATAGTGTTTTGGTTTTTAAAATCTGACTATTTTAGTAGAAGTACCCTGAAATCTTGAAAAATCCAAAGCCATTTGTTTTATGACATTACAACTTTATATTATCAAATATTTATTCATGATGTTTGGTTTGGTTGTTTTGTTTTATGACATATCAACCATTTTCAGGTTATTTAATGCCAAATCAAGTAATTTGAGAAAAATTTTTATGCTTCACGTTCTTTATGTCTTCAAATATTTATTTGTAGAGTTTTGGTTTGGTTGTCGAAGAAAATTGTTTTTGTTTTTGACTTTGTAAAACATGACTGAAAGAAAAGAAAAAACAAAAACAATAGCACAAATATTTGGTGCATTTTTAGTATCTTGAGTCAGCCTGACTGATAGCACCAGGAGAGAGAGAAGGCGAGAGACAGAAAATTTCTTTTCCCTGTTTTTAAAAAAAAAAAAAAAAAAAAAATCCATTTTCTGCAAATTATTGAACTCATATCCCCGAGAAGCATACATTAGTTTTCATATCAATTTTCGTTTCTACATTTTAATTTATGAAGAAATCTTAACTTTTAATCGAATATCATTCTTACAAACATATCAACAATTAGCTGTACCTAACCAGTGTAGACTAAAATTTACTAACGTCATTCTAGTTTAAATTTACATCTTTTTTTCCCAAATATATAAATCATTAAGAGATGAAAAAAAAAAAAAAAAAAGCTAAAAAAAACTCACAATGTAAGGAAAATAGTTCATATTCTTAACTTCAAATTTAAATAAAAAATATCTCTTGCATATAAAGCTTTTTAGGTCGTTACTTAAAATTGTCACCATTGAAATTAATTTCCTCGCTTGAATAATTATTTTTTGAAATATTTGTTTATCAAATATATTGTTATTTAGGTCTAACATCAAAAATGTGATAAAATGATTTTATAAAGCAGATGGCCATTTGTGTTCCATGTGAATGTATTCTCCTTCATTCACAGAAGTGAACACAATTTTTTTTTTTTAATATGCAAATTACAAAGCAATGAAAAAAAACAACTCAATCTAAGGAAGATAACTCATTCTTACATTTAAATTTATATAGCGTTTATCTCCCTTACATACTTAACCTTATGTGTTCAACATTCAACCTCTGCCTCATTGTCACAATGTAGCATTCCTGCGCTTGTTCTACAAGTACCTTAATGAGGCGTGCTCCAACGAACTCATAACACTGATGTCTTCTTGTGTAAATAGCTCCAACTAATATGACAAACAGCAAAATCCCACCCTTTCAATGCAGATGCCAGAAAGCCTCTTACTCTCATAGTTTCTTCCCTGAAACTATGAGACTATGGAATTCTCTTCCTTGCTTGCTTCCCTTACTGTACTAACTATAGGAACATACCTTTTTCATCTAAAATGCATTTAAACAAACTGCACACACATCCATACATACACCTTTAAATAATGTATCGGTCGGCGCCCTTGCAGTAACCATCGCTTTGCCCAACAGGTAGCGCTCTCCATTTCCTCTTTCGTTATTTTCTCCCTTCTTCCGCTTCCCACTCGAGACATCAAATTAACGACACACGTTTTCCTTTGATTCAAACCTCCAATGTGAGTGGCACACGAATCACGTCCACGCCTCGACAGGGTGTTACCTTCTTAAGGTAAAAACAATTCTTACGCACACAAGGAACTTTCAACGTATACTACGAACTCTCGTATCTATACACGCACGCACTCCAACGAACATTCCGACTTCATACATGTGCGTGTCGTGAGCTCATATTTACGACGAGAGTTAACTTCATGCGTGATATATACATTCACATACACGCGCCCACAAAATGCTCTCTTAATATTCTCATCTTCTCTAGTTAAATAAAACATCTTGTATGTATATATGTAACTCGACTCTTACGTTATCCTTCTTAACGTTATTCTTTTAACGTCTTAAATGTACGTATAAAATATACTTTTCATTGATTGTTTTTATTACGCTGCCCTAGCAATGACAACCTCCAACCATCCAACTTATCGAACATGCAGCCTATTCCAGTAACCGGTTCCTACACGCGGTCTACAAAGAGGGGATCCCAGCTATACAATCAGTAACTAAACTGCACAACGGGTCCCCCACATAACATACAAAAATTTAAATGTAATGTGAACAGACATTTCACAGCTCAACTCCCTACTTAGAGTGCCCCTGTAGGCATGGTCTCTAATTCACAGTAATCCCTTACATCTCAGTGGCAATATGCCTTGTTTGAGATGAATATGAATAAAATTTAAAAAAAAAAGAAAAAAAAAAAAAGAAAATTAAATTGCCTCCATTGTAATAATTTTCCTTGCCAGAATAATTATTTTCTGAAATATTGATTTATCAGATATGTTGCTATTTAGGTCCAGCATCTAAACTCTGACAAGATAATTTTATATAGTAGATGGCAATTTGGGCTCCATTTGAGGATGCATGTCCTTTTATTTACTGAAGTGAAAACGTTTTCTTTTTGAGAATCAACATCGGTTTCCTATTATTTGCGACTTTAACTTATTCGGAGATTTTATTGAAGTAGTCGCTCAATTGCAGAGGTGTAAAAGCTCTAGACCAAACACTCAACTCAAAAAATATTCTATTAATAATCTACAGTTATCTCCCATGTAATACTCTGTTAAAGATTCTCTATTATAAGTTATCTTCCTTTGTTAGGACTCTTCAGTGATGTCTCAGAGATAAAGTTTTCTCCTTTTTTTAATTCCACAGACAATGTACTGTTCAGAAATGTATAAACACAGTTAATATAAGCATGAACTGAACACCACTTCAGCATCTTGATACATCATGCATAAGTTATGGCCTTTTTCCCTTTTTTTTTTTTTTTGCAATTAATTTCATAGCTTACAATTTCCTACAACATGGAGTGTTGGTCTTCCTTCTTGTGTATAGAAATTCTAATTTAATAATTTCCCCACTTGTTTTTCTTTTCCTTAATATTTAATTCTGTTACAATATTTAAAAAAATAACAAAAATATTTTTTTTTTTTTACATGGAAGTCACCACTTATCAAGGCCTGGAGGCCACTTGGGGATAAGGGTTATTGCGTGTACAGTAATCAATGGGACAATATCGTAGTAATCGCTAGTAATGGAGATCTGATAAAGTGTTTTACTTAAGGGGGCGGTTCATCAGGAACTTGTTTATGTTGAACTTGAAGACATCCAAGTTGTAGTCAGGTGGGAAACAGGCAAACGGAATAGAGTTCCACAAGTGTGTACTTCTAAGAAAGAAGCTTTGTTCGTGGAATCTACGTTTTGATTTAAGCACAGATAAAGAGTGGGGAAAATTACTTTTCAATTATTTTATTGATTACATATTTCCAATTTTGAGTCAGTAAATTTATGAGTCAGAGTTAGTTTATGGACAGTTTTCAATTTGGGAAAGTTGACAACAATTGGTGGCTTAGAACCCCCTCCCCCCACACACACACACGAGATATCAAAAAAGATTGAAGTCAGTAGGCAAGATTGATCTGAGACGTGACGAGACAGCTATCAAAGGAAAAACATTTCTTTTTCTACACTATGGCATCACACATGTACATACATACACCAAGAGCTCAACTGAATTACACCCAGAACTTGTTGTAGGTTGTTTTTATTCTAGTGCGACTATGAAGGCGATAATCGTGCTATACTTAAAATTGGAAATTAATTGAAAACATTTCCGAGTTCGATCACAATAACAGAGAAAGAATACGAGGAAGCAAACTAACCTGCCATGACAAGAGCTCTCGTCAAAGATAATGTGTTCGCCATGATATTGGGAAGAGTTTGTTGGTTCTTCAGTAGATTTCCTATGACCTCGATTAACTCTGCTTCTTTTAAGGCCATGGCCGCCTCATCTGCAAGAAAGAAAGGAGTTACAGAATCAGACTTACAAAGATGACAGAATAGACAAAGCAAACTAAATATTGCCAACTAAGTGAGCAACACAATTTTTTGTAAATCGTTATTGTCAACACTTCCAGTATCACAAGGAAGAGTGTCGCAGACCCGATAAAAATACTGACAAAAAAGAAAAGAAACGGACAATGATCATTTACTGACATCATCATCATCATCATCGGTTTAACATTCGTTTTACATGCAGAAAGACAGGGGGTTTTCAAATCAGCAGAAGGGGAATTATTCTCTTTTGTTGGCATCCGTCAGTCTAGAAGACTATGGGGTCGCCTGCACTGTCTTCTGTGGCTGAATAAACCTATTTTTTATCTACATTGTTCATTGCAGATGTCGCAGGTGAAGGCCGGTTTAATTTTGTTGACTAGCCTACCTGAATAGTTTTTCGGTCTCCACCCATTCTGCAATGGACCTTTGCCTTTGGTTACCGTTTGTTTTCATATGTTGCGAACTTTAGCTCTGGGCTTCCAGCTGGTAACCGGATATCACCTACTTTTATCTCATATTTGCACATGTCAACATAGCGAAGGTGAGAACAACCAATTTTCCTTTTACCAGTAGTAAGTTCACCGTAGAGAATGTCTTTCGGAATTTGCCCATTGTCCATGACCTATCTAGTGCAGGCGTCTTCGTAATTATAGGAGGGGAATTTATCTTCAAATATCTTAAATTTCAAATTAAAGCGACAAACTTATACTAAGTAAATATTAATAAGTCCTTACACCCACCCCCCGTTTTTTTTTTTTTTTTTTTTTTTTTTTAATGGAGAGTAGACAATGCATTGTGGATGCGTTATCGGCAGTTCTCGTTACTCTTGCTTCGTCTTATTTGTCACTCAGTCCTCATTTCCAATGAGTGATGTTTCCGACAAAGGGTGAAGAAAAAGCTGGTCTCCAGGGCGCCAGTACTTCGTGAACAGTAGTCTGAGATGTCGGAAATTTTCTGTTCCTATGCCTATCCTTGTGGCCATGTCACTAGTAAGGGTGCTGGAGGTAAACGTTTCATCTGGGCTGACGTTATCCGCCTGATAGTCAGGGACCCGAACCTTGGATTAACCACTAAGAAGGCCGTCCTATCAGCAGGTGCAAAATACTGGGGCTGCTGTATTACCATTTGGTGAATGGACTCTGGACCATGCAGTAGTTTCGAGTGGGGCCCCTCAATACCATACTAGTGGGTAATTGTTATAGCTTTACCTTATCATGGCTACAAAAAAAAAATCTTCCTCTCCTTTTCTCTCTTACCTTCCCTCTCTGTTTTGCTCTAACCAAGTCTGTCGACCTGTTCCACAAATCCTAATCCTCAACATGAAATACCTCCAGAAAAATAACACATGTAAACCTAGAACCCCACCCTCCAACGTAGACCCCTACTACCATGTCTCCATCATCAGGGGTCTCCGTTCCAACCTTCCAGAGGTTGAAACCCAATTACAGGAGGCAAAACCAGATATTCTTTCTAAGTGAAACTGGCATTAGGCCGACCGCTTCCCTTGACAAATTCATAATTAAAGGATACTCTAACTTAACATCTAAATCTGACCCCCAAGATCACCATGGGCATGGAATATGTGCCTACATTAAAGATGGCTTTCCGTGTGGTAGGGATATCTCCAGAGAAGACCCTAATTTACCTTATATGTGATTCCACCACTGCATTTATATTCACTCTCTATCGTCCCCACAACAGCGGAGTTACTATCCTTGAGAGCGTATCTGAAAAAATTGACCACATCCTGTCTGCTCATCCTTCAGCTAATATCCACATTTGTGGTGACTTCAATGTCCACAATGCGGAATGGCTGACCCACTTTAACAAGACAGATGATGAGGGGAGGTTCTGTCATGATTTTGCCATTGCCTATGACCTCACCCAGATTGTCCATGAACCCACCCGAGTGCCCGATACTTTCGGTCAGTATGCTAGCCTTCTAGACCTTTTTCTTACAACTTCCCCTGAGCTATGTTCAAGTTCCATTCTGTCTCCTCTAGGATCTTCCGACCACGCGGTTGTATTAGTTAAGATAAAAACGAAATGCAATAAGTCTGGAGATGTACCTCTCCACCGTACTGTATATCGATACTCTACTGCTGACTGGGATAGCTTCCATACATTTATATCCAATCTACCACTGCATTCCATGTTTAAAAAAGATGTGTCCTCCCATAATATCAGACCTGACCGAATGGCTAATTGTAGGCATAGACCGATTCATAGCATCAAAAAAATTCCAACAAAAACCTAACAGCCAGCCATGGTTCTCCCCAGAATGTGCTGCTGCCATCGCGCACAGAAATCACTTTTTCCATAGCTACTAACGTAATAGATGCACTGAGACTAAAGCTGCCTTCAGGACTGCCAGCAACCGCTGTAAAAGAGTAATAAAAAATGCAAGAGAGATATATGCTCAGTCCGTTAAATTCAAAGTAGCTGAGCAGCGGCTTGGTTCCCACCAGTTTTGGCAAATAGCAAACAGGATCCTGAACAGAAGCGTACGTTCTATCCCAACCATCATCAATGGACCTGAGGTCATCTCGTCAGCATCAGACAAGGCCAAACTATTTGCCAAGAACTTTGCAGCTAATTCTATGCTATTCGACGAAGGCCATCAACAACCTACAAATATCTGTGTGTGATGTCGCCAAGCTAATCAAGAACCTTGATTCCAGTAAAGCAACTGGCCCTGACGACATTCTAATTATAGTGCTGAAAAAGCTTCAACTAGAACTTGCCTCCATACTTACAAAACTCTTTAAGCGTTGCCTTAAAGAGAAGTGCTTCCCCACACCCTGGAAAACCTCATCAGTATGCCCTGTATTTAAGAACTCAGGTGATAAGTCCTCTCCCTCTCAGAACAGACCAATAAATCTCCTGTGTGTCATGAGTAAGCTGCTAGAATCCATATTAAATAGAGAAATAATCAACCACCACAGCAGAAATAACCTTCTTAGTGACACGCAATATGGTTTCCGTTCTGCCAAATCTATAGCAGATGTGCTAACTGTTATATCTCATAGGATTAGCAAATCTCTTGACAAAGGCTTCCTCTCTAGGGCAATTGCTCTCCTACTTCACAAGATTTCCAGCTACGGTATAACTGGAAATGTTTTCTCGATCATAAAATCATTTCTCTCCGATAGGCTCATAAAAATAGTAGTTGATGGGCAGAAATCAGAGGCCATCAATATTAATGCTGGAGTCCCTCAGGGGTCCATCCTGGGCCCAACTCTTTTCCTGATTTACATCAATGATCTCCCAAAACACATGCTTAAATCATTCGATGACATCTATGCTGATGACACGACCATCTATGGCAACACATCAAAGGCTGTAAATGACAAAGTTCTCTCAGATTCTTTCTCCTCTGATCTTGAGTGCATGATACAGTGGGGGAGGAGGTGGCTGGTTACTTTTAATGCATCTAAAACCAAGCTCCTATCTTTACATCATCAACGCTCTGATCCCCATCTGGCATCAATTGATATGGGTGGCTCTTGTCTAGGGGAAGCTCCATGTTTTGATAAGCTTCTGGGCTTGACCTTTACCCCTGACCTGAAATGGAATGCGTACATCAAGTCAGTAGCCAAGATCGCTGGAAAAATGGTAGGATCCTTCTACTGCTCCAGAAGATATCTTACCCCTGATGCAATTCTCTATCTGTGTAAAAGCCAAGTACGTCCAAGGATGGAGTACTGCTGTCACATCTGGGAAGGAGCTGCTAAAAAACAGCCTATCCTGCCTTGACAGAGTACAAAATAGGCTTTGTGGCCTAGTGGGTGATGCCCTTTTCTCTTCCCTGCAACCTCTCTCCCACAGGAGAGACGTTGCGAGCCTATCTTTGTTTTATCGTTACTACCATGGCAGGTGCTCGTCTGAACTCCAATCTCTGGTCCCCCCCCTCGCCAATCTTTCACGATAAACACCCGCCTAGCTGAAACCACTGTCAAAAATTTTCCCCACTCCTTATCTGTGCCAAAATCAAAACGTAGATTCCATGAAAAAGCTTCTTTCTTAGAAGTGCACGCCTGTGGAACTCTGTTCCAGTTGCCTGTTTCCCACCTGACTACAACCTGGATGTCTTCAAGTCCAATGTGAACAAATTCCTGATGAACCGCCTCCTTAAGACACTTTATCAAATCTCCAACACTAACGTACTGTACACACAATAACCCTTATCTCTGAGTGGCTTCCGGGCCTTGATAATTGGTGACTACCTTGTAAAAAAAAAAAAAAATAAATAAAAAAATAAGGGAGGATGAACATAGACGGGATATCAACTTCTGCGAGAACAGCATTATTTGTAACTTTGTCTCCAAGAAATTTCAGGAATTCTCCGCAGACTATGCATGTGAAATGTGTTCAGTTTCCGTTCTTGGTGGCTGCTGGTTGTCCATGCTTCTCTGCCATACAGAAGGGTGCTGATGACATGGGCCATGTAAACGTTCACTTTTGTGGAGATGGTGCGATGTTTATTTTCCCACACTTGAATTGTTAATTTTGCAAAAGTGGTGGATGCATTTCCGACGCGCTTGTTGTGTTATACATCAAGAGATAGGTTATCTGAGATATTTGAATTGATGGACGTCTAATAAGCACTGCCCGTTTATTCTGATGATGATATATGATAAATTATTCTCTAGCTTTCTGATTAACCACCATAGTTTGATTATCTTTTTTAACATAGGGATCAACACTTATCAAGGCCCAGAAGCCACTCGAGGATTAGGGTTAAAGCGTGTACAGTAAGCCAATTGAGCAATATAGTAATCGTTAGTAATGGAAATTCGGTAAATTTGTTAACTTAAATGGAACAGCTCATCAAGCAATTGTTTATGTTGGAATGTAAGCTGGAAAGCAGGCAAACGGAAGACAGTTCCACAGGCGTGCAGTTCTAAGAAAGAAGCTTTGTTCATGGAATCTACATTTAGGTTTAGGTATAGATAAAAAGTGGGTTAATGAAAAGGGCATCCCCTACTAGGCTAAAATGTCTATTTTGAACTCTATCAAGGCAGGATGTCCTTTCTAGCAGCTCCTGACCAGATATTGGCAACAGTACTCCATTCTTGGACGTACCTGGCTCTTATACAGGTAGAGAATTGCATCAGCAGTGAGATATCTACTGGATTGATAGAAGGATCCCATCATTTTTCCAGCAACCTTGGCAACAGATTTGATGTATGTGTTCTGTTTCAGATCTCAAGTAAAGGTCAAGTAAAGGTCAAGCCCAGGGGCTCATCATGACTGAGGAAGGTTTTCGTCTTCGCATCCATTAAAAAAGGCATTCATCACTGGTAGTTTTCGTTTTACTTAATGGCAACTTTGTATCGTTTATGTTGGCTTTCGGTAATCAGTGATCAATTGACAGCAGGTGTTGTTCAATGCTCGGCCAAGTTTATTAGTATGGGTTGATCTTAAACAGAACATGCATTATACTCCGCAGAAAAATAACGCAGGGTCATCCTCGTGTCTGTGGTACCTCATTTGAAGTTTGGTCAGTTTGATTAACATGTTATTCCAGGAATTGATGTCTAAAGTATCCAAATTTTGATGGTGATTAATTTCTTGACTCTCAAAATTAAACATTTTCTGACTGTGTAAAGTATACAATTTAATGCAACCCCATCCATGCAAATATGTTCGCTTCATCTCAGAACTAGAAAATCAAATGATGCACCCATGCGCATATCGATCAATCAAATGCTTACATGTCAACAGACAATCAAATCTGGAACCTTCTTGTCTACAAAAGCTCCAGTTTAAAAAGAAAAGAAATTAATTTGATCAAAGATGTCTGCATAATATTGTTTTTTTTTTTTTTTAATCCATCCACCCCATGAGTATCGTGCTGGCTCAACTTACCCAAGACCGAGGAGCCAACAATCAAGGTCAAAGCAATCAGGGCTTCATTCTGCATCAGGTAGTGTTCTGATGTTGCCATGGTGACGAGGTATTGAACTCCATCAGCTCGCACAATGTTTTTTATCACTTCAGCATTTTTACCATTTTTGATTATCCAAGCAAGAAGTCGAGTCGCTTCTCCTGAAATGAAAAAAAAAAAAAAAAAAAAAAAAATGATTTTTTTTTGTTTCTTTTTTTTTCCTCAAAAAAAAAAAAATCTCATCTTTTCACAGAAAGCAAAAAGAAAAAAAAAAAAAAAAAACAAACAAAAAAACAAAACCAAGCCTGAAAATTTGGGTTCTTGTCCAACATGTGGTACAATATAATAATCAATAGAGTGTCAGTAATTCTCCTTATATTAAAAAACAGAAATAAAGAAAAATCTGTGACGAAACGAAAATATATTCCAAAAATCATATGAATTAATCAAGCTTTTATAATAAAAATCATTTTAAAGTAATTAATAGGAATTTGTAGGCATTACAACATAAATCTTGAAAGTTTGAATTATTAAGTTATCTTCCTTTTTTTTTTCCAGATTATTTTCAAAATGGCAGACAAGGCAGCCACTCTTGTGTTATTCAGAAAATTTGATTTTCTTATTAAAAAAAATTATTTTACGTCATTTTTGGAATATGATATATCAATGATAACATGGCTCTGTACATCAGATTTTTTGTTCTTTTTATTTTTTTTTAATATAGGGTGAATTCTGGACAAGAATCAAGGTTTCACATAACAAAGCAAATCTCGTTTTTGAATGCGTGTACAAATGTTCAAGTACTGACTTTCATCTGCGTGGATATTTTCTGAACTCAATAATCAGGTCTTATTTTTGCTATAATTTGTCGTTTTGGGAATGTTTGGAAAGTCTATCAGTTGGAATTTTGGAATTTACAAGCGATCCCTAAGCCCACATACATATCCGCATGGTTAGCTCAGTTTAAAAGTGCCGAACATTTGCTTTTCAGACGTACCCATTTTTGCAAAATCAGCATTGAGGCGAAAACCTACGGGATTGGGGGTTTGATTGGCAAAGGTGATCGATCCCGAAGGATCTTTTGTGATTATGGTTGCACATGCACAGATGGAATTTTTGCAGGTCGGTAGATACCATCCCACTACCTAGCCCGGGCATATCAGTCCTTTTAGGTGCATTTTTCGAGATTGCTGTTGGAACTGAGATTGGCTTACATTCATATCTGTTTCTGCCGTGGACCATCACACCTGGTCAGCATCCATTCAGGACGCGGTAAATTCTCTGGATGGAGCCGATCGAACTGCTCCAGGGTGTCAAAACAAATTCACTTGTTTTCATGCCACTATGTCCTGCCAAAGACCATATAATCAAGGAAGAAATCAAAAACAAAATAAGGCAAGCCATTGGTCCTTATAAAGATCTCCTCAGCACAATCAGAAGGCGCGAACTAAAATGGTTTGGCCACATAACAAGAGGAGAGAGGCTTACCAACACAGTCAAGGAACAGTCAGAGGAGGAAAAAAGAGAGGAAGACAGAAGAAGAGATGGAAAGACATCACAGAATGGACAGAATTGAAGCTGAGCGAGATGGTCAAATGTGTGGAGGACAGAGAGACAGAGAGGGATGGGGAGGACTGATTGACAGGTCATCTGCAGCGCCCAAACGGTAACTGCTATGGGGAAGGTGAAAGAAGGATGTGCTGTAACGGGTCAAAACGTTGTCCTGTTTTCTTGTAATGTTTTTTTTCTGAATACATATTTCTTATACGCATCTTCAACCTATGACCATCGATTTTCAAATCTGCCTGAGTATCTTCACCTCTTTCTGCATCAACCCCGTCCCTGCCCCAGTAGACTTGGGAGGTCAAAAAAGGCTAACATACATGTTTTTCAACTACAGTTATACAAAATCTGTCGCCACACTTAGCTAGTGATTGTTGAAAAGATATGAAATTTAACTGGTACTTATGCAGAATAAGAACTGTGCATATTGTGTGTTGATTGGAATTCATTATTGAGATGAGTATTATTTATTTATTAATTTATTTATTGTGGACTACCATCCTCATCTTTTTCTTAGTTGTTTCACAACATTTCGGCCAGCTATTCCTCTGGTCAGGTGTCAACCGTGACGGGATAGGAACTCCGAATCTCCTAACTGCATTCTCAGAAATCACTGCCATCCATAGTTGTGATGAGATGACAACAACTATGGAAGGCAGTGATTGCTGAGAATGCAGTTAGGAGATTCGGAGTTCCTATCCTGTCGTGGTTACCGCCTGACGAAGGCCAGAGGAATAGCTGGCCGAAACGTTGTGAAACAACAACTAAGAAAGATGAGGATGGTAGTCTGCAATAAATAAATTAACAATCGTCAGAATTTTCCAGACAATTTACAGAAAATGCGGGAAGATGCACCAAACGAAAGTTTTGTGATTATTTTTGTGAGAATGCTGGTCAATTTTCTCAATGAAAAGTATATTATTTCTGTTATTCATCGTCATTGTTGGCAGAACTTTGATACGAGTACACATTTTGCTGGTTAGGACTGAGCCAGCCCTAGCAACAAAGTGTTTTAAATGATCCATGAGGCGCAACTTTGTGTCGCACACACTTAAGATGTTACAATTTGCTGCAGCAAACATATGCTTGAGATGCAGTTCAGGAAGACATCTTGCAGCAGGTTGCCAGTAAACTGTTACATGGAGTACCACCCTGTTGCTTACCCGCCAGGCGAGTTTATTTAAAGGTGCATCTCTCCCAGTGAATTAAACGTGCACTCAGATACCAACCTGGAATTTCAGCGATTCAAGATAACGAAAAATTAATTAAAAAAAATCAAAACAATTTTCCTTTTGTTGTTACAAATAAAATATAATGAATAATTATTGGTCAATTTTTACGGAACTTTAAAAAAAAAAAAATTCAAATTTAAATAATAAAAAAAAGCACTCATTGTAAGGTAAGTTTAACGAATATTTAATTTTTGAATAACAATTGATGTGACCTGACGTGTGCTTCCCCGACAGATCACCAACTCCCAACGTTGTGTATCGTGGATTTTTCGTTCGACTATTCCTCTTATGACTGGATCGTCATTTTCTCACTGGCGACTGTCGATGGGAACAAACATGGTTTCACAAAGTAGAAATATAATAAGTCGTGGAACAAAGAAAGGAAAAACACAAACGCCAATGTTTCACATATAATTGACGGTTGGACTTGAGTGTGAGTGTGTGTGTGTGTCTTCTCCCCGTTCTGCTGATGTTACGTTCTCTGTCAGTCGCAATTCACCTATTTCTGTTTCACAGTCAACTCTAAAAACTGTCCAACTGTTTTCTTTATCAACTCCCATCCCCTCTTTTCGATTGACTAGCCTTAATTAAAATATATGTGACTTCCAGTTTGGCGCAACAGCAAAGACATCGCGTTTTTTTTTTTTTTTTTTTTCACGTTCTTTTCCTCCTTTGTGGTACAAATTCGAGCCTGCCTGCCTGCCTACCTACTACCACTTTAAAAATTTTTTTTTTGCTCAACATACACCTCCAAACACCCGGACAACGCCGGCCACTCTTAAAGAAAACTCCCATCCACCACAAAGTTGTCAACTGACTCTGTGTCGGTATCTGAAGTCGCCCCCACCCCAGCTACTGGAAGCTGCCCTTTCCTGTTTTATCTGTAGGTTTCTATTGTCATTGTCAAATCTAGAAGGCTTAATCTAAAAATACCTACAGATTCATTGTTTTCTACTTCCTATCTATTGTTCTCCTTCAGCACTTAGTGACTCCTGGGTCACCTTCATAGTATCACATTGATAACATTTTTTGATCTGTTTTTCTTTTCATATAATTTTTTTGTTCAAATCAAAATATTTAGTTTTTTTTTTATAATAAACCAATGATAACAAAAAATGTTTTAATTTTTTTTAATGATTTTTTTCGTTTTATTTTTCTTTTGTTCAAATCAAGATAAATATTTATTTTTTTAATAAACCAATGTTAAAAAAAATTTTTTTTTTTTTTTTTAAATGATATTCTGTGATTTCATCAACTCTGCATTTCATCACATTTCAGCGTTTTACATAAGCTGCTCAGAAAATTTATATGCTAGCATAAGTACCATTTAATTATTTTTCAACTTTTGGTGGCGATGACTTGTGCTGGAAGGTTACATTCTTAAAGTGTTTGTTTCATTCAAGTTGTTATTAGGAGGCAGGAAGTAGTGTATACTAGTTTTTAATTCCCAAATATTTTTCTTTAAGACTAGCCTGGGTGGCCGGCGCTGTCCGGGTGTTTGGAGGTGTATGTTGAGCAAAAAAAAATTTTAAAAGTGGTAGTAGGTAGGCAGGCAGGCAGGCTCGAATTTGTACCACAAAGGAGGAAAAGAACGTGAAAAAAAAAAAAAAAAAAAAAAAAAAAAAACGCGATGTCTTTGCTGTTGCGCCAAACTGGAAGTCACATATATTTTAATTAAGGCTAGTCAATTGAAAAGAGGAGATGACTTTCGAAAATATTGTTAAAAAAAGCGATCCCTCCTTGTAGAAAAGTGACCAGTTGAAGGTTAAGGAATTAATGTTTTTAGCTAATTTTTCGATATTTGTTATCCGAAGGGTCAAGCTTCAAAACGATACTGATCTCATGAAAATCTTTGCCTCTATCAACAGTTTTAGGCAGATATACAGACATACATTAAAACAGAGAGGTGAGATCTATACTATAGATAACTGCAGGGCACAAATAAGCCAATAAAAAGGCCACAACAGATTTTGGATTATTGGTTTCTAAAGGAAATTAATCCGAGAGTTAATGAGCATAAAGAGTTAAGCATTCAATTTTTACATGAATTATTATTGTCAGGTATGTATTAAGATTTTAGTTATGTAATAAAGTAAGATTTTAGTTACGCAATAAAGTAAGATTTTAGTTATGTAATGAATTAAGATGTTAGTTATGTAATAAAGTAAGATGGTAGTTATGTAATAAAGTAAGATGGTAGTTATGTAATAAAGTATGATGTTAGTTATGTAATAAAGTAAGATGTTAGTTATGTAATAAAGTAAGCTGTTAGTTATGTAATAACGTAAGCTGTTAGTTATGTAATAAAGTATGATGTTAGTTATGCAATGAATTAAGATTTTAGGTATGTAATAAATTAAGATTTTAGTTATGCAATAAAGTAAGATGTTAGTTATGCAATAAAGTAAGATGTTAGTTACGCAATAAAGTAAGATTTTAGTTATGCAATGAATTAAGATTTTAGGTATGTAATCAATTAAGATTTTAGTTATGCAATAAAGTAAGATTTTAGTTATGTAATGAATTAAGATGTTAGTTATATAATAAAGTAAGATGGTAGTTATGTAATAAAGTATGCTGTTAGTTATGCAATAAAGTAAGATGTTAGTTATGTAATAAAGTAAGATGCTAGTTATGTAATAAAGTAAGATTTTAGTTATGTAATAAAGTAAGATTTTAGTTATGTAATAATGTAAGATGTTAGTTATGTAATAAAGTAAGATTTTAGCTATGTAATAAAGTAAGATTTTAGCTATGTAATAAAGTAAGATTTTAGCTATGTAATAAAGTAAGTTTTTAGTTATGCAATAAAGTAAGATTTTAGTTATGCAATAAAGTAAGATTGTAGGTATGCAATAAATTAAGATGTTAGTTATGTAATAAAGTAAGATTTTAGTTATGCAATAAATTAAGATTTCAGTTATGCAATAAATTAAGATTTTAGTTATGCAATAAATAAAGATTTTAGTTATGCAATAAAGTAAGATTTTAGTTATGCAATAAATTAAGATTTTAGTTATGCAATAAATTAAGCTTTTAGCTATGCAATAAATTAAGATTTTAGTTATGTAATAAATTCAGATTTTAGTTATATAATAAAGCAAGATTTTAGTTATGCAATAAATAGAGATCTTAGTTATGCAATAAATTAAGATTTTAGTTATGTAATAAAGTAAGTTTTAGTTATGTAATAAATTAAGTTTTAGTTATGTAATAAATTAAGATTTTAGTTATGTAATAAAGTACGATTTTAGTTATGTAATAGATTAAGATTCTAGCTATGCAATAAATAAAGATTTTAGCTATGCAATAAATAAAGATTTTAGTTATGTAATAAAGTAAGATTTTAGTTATGCAATAAATAAAGATCTTAGTTATGCAATAAATTAAGATTTTAGTTATGCAATAAATTAAGATTTTAGTTATGTAATAGATTAAGATTCTAGCTATGCAATAAATAAAGATTTTAGTTATGCAATAAATTAAGATTTTAGTTATGCAATAAATTAAGATTTTAGTTATGTAATAAATTAAGATTTTAGTTATGTAATAAAGTAAGCTTTTAGTTATGCAATAAATAAAGATTTTAGTTATGTAATAAAGTAAGCTTTTAGTTATGCAATAAATAAAGATTTTAGTTATGCAATAAACTAAGATTTTAGTTATGTAATAACGTAAGATTTTAGTTATGTAATAAATTAAGATTTTAGTTATGCAATAAATAAAGATTTTAGTTATGCACTAAAGTAAGATTCTAGTTATGCAATAAATTAGGATTTTAGTTATGCAATAAATTAAGCTTTTAGTTATGTAATAAATTAAGCTTTTAGTTATGTAATAAATTAGGAGTTTAGTTATGTAATAAATTTAGATTTTAGGTATGCAATAAATTAAGATTTTAGTTATGCAATAAATTAAGATTTTAGTTATGTAATAAATTAAGATTCTAGTTATGCAATAAATTGGTTTCAGACGTAACAGTAATGTAGAAGTTTTTTTTCACCTTTAACACCGGCATGCTCTTCAACGCCACACCATTCAACCAGCCGTGTAATGAATTCTTTGTCTCGTCCAAGAACTCTTGCGGTTTCCTCTAAACAACAAAAAAAGGAATGGATACGAATTAAATCGTTTGGATAATGAAGCATAGAATTTCTTGAAATCTAGTCAACAAGATATGGAGAATAGATAAAACGTATCTTGAACAACAAAAAAATAATGGTTTACTTTGGATTGAAGATGTCAATATAGCACAATATTGTCTAAGTATTTTTTTTGTTGTTGAATAAAGAGAATCTTATTCGCTAAGTGATATGGAAAGGAATCGTGAGAAGTAAATGTTTAGAATGAATCAAAATTTGCAAGAAACGAAAGAAAAATTAGTTGCAATGAAACTCTACTGTGTGATCTTAATAAAGATTTTACTAAAACGTGGAATTTGTTTGCTAGGGACAGTCACAGAAGATGAACTTTAAACAACTTAATTGCAGATGTAGAAAACTTTTGCTCATATTTTATGTGAATGCGTAATGCAAGCACAACATCAAATGAATTCACGACAAACACTGGAATATAACAAAACTATGAATCGGACAACAATGGATGAGAATATGTGCAGGAGCAAGTTAACGTCGCACCTGTGACCTGTTACCTGTTACCTGTGACATGTAAACTGATATTATGAAAAAAGATTCAAAATGTTTTTTGCATTCATCACAAAGTTTGATTTTTATGTATTTTCACATTCTTTTAATGTCAAATTTTGCAATTTTGCTTTGTTAATTAGTTGTTAGGTTTTATGTCAGGTCAACCCTTGCTAGGAAATTTCAAATGATATTGGATTTTTTTTTTTGCCCACATACATTTATTCTGAATTTATAGCAATGGTTCATCATCAGTGGATCATTTCTTTTGTACCAAATGATCCAAAACATTTGAAGTTTGAATTAAACAGTTTCAAACAAATGTAAATAATTGTGCACTAAACATAATTGAATTAGATAAAATCCGTTTTTTTGTTCAAATTTGTTTTCAGTCATCAAATGAAAATTTCATTTCCAATTGATATCATAATTTTAATTTTCAATTTTAATATCCAATTTTCAAAATTATTCTAGTAAATTTTTATGAATTTTAACTATAAATTTTTCCCTGATAAAGATTTTATATGACATTTTTTTTTTTTTTAAACTTCTGACCAGTTGGTGTCAAAGAGACAATCTACTAATAGCAGTCCATAATCACAAATTAAAAACAGGGGCATGTGAGCAAGAAAATTTTATATTGAAAATGCATGCAAGTTTTTTTATACAAAACGTTTATAGATTATCAAAGCCAATTAAAAGCTTTGTACTATAATGGTTGGAGTAGCGATCAAGGATGCAAAAACATTCCAACTTCTAAATGTAATGTCACAAGAACAAACAAACAAACAAAAAATAAATAAATAAAAAATCAGATTATTTTTCTGTTTTATTAAAACAATGCCTGCTTCTGGTTTTTTCTAACTGTTCATTTTGTCTGCCATGAGATTAATAAAACCCCGCAGTCTCAACACTAGCTGAAAATATCTCTCACTGCCATTATGGGGCCACATGTCCATCTCCCCTGATCATTTCTCTTTCTGCTCCACTAAACGCCGGCTATGGACAGCCATTTCTCATTTTCGACTTTACACGTCCATCTTTTTCAACTGCACTTGTTCTTCTCCCGACCACATGGTGTCCTCTTTTTCTTTTTCTTGTTGTGCAAGCTCGAGCACACTTCTTAATTTGCCTATGTGATTTGATTTTTTCGGCTACTGCTGCTAATATCCTTGCAACAATATTATAGCTGCTACACATATTTTCCTATGCACCCTGTTACATCAATTAACTGTCCATAGTTTTTGAATACACTGTTTTTATAAAAAAATTCCTCTATAAGCATCAAGATTTATTCGTTCCAATAAATATTTTGAACAGGTGAGAATTATTTGCCTACAGATGTCATCTTAAACGATAGGAATTTAATTCTGTATTCTTTGATGAAGTTATTTCCCTTTGTTTAAAACAAATAAATATTTTTGACCAAAAAAAACAAAACAAGTGCATTACCGGGCAATGTTAAGAAACTTGTTAATTATATATTTACCCTGGCCATCTATCAACATCCGCAGGGCACCCAGCAGTTTGAAGGTGACTGGAAGAATTGGTGTGGAAGCAAAATTAAGCAGCACTTCGATGGCGCCAGCTTTGTAAAGTTTGGATTTATTGGCAACTGAAAGAAGAAAAGAAATAATTATTGTGATGATTAAAAAAAAAAAAAATTATAATTATCGTGATGATTTAAACAAAACAAAAAATTATAATTATCGTGATAATTCAAACAAAAAATAGAATTATAATTCTCGTGATAATTCAAACAAAAAATACAATTATAATTATCGTGATAATTCAAACAAAAAATAGAATTATAATAATCGTGATAATTCAAACAAAAAAAATTATAATTATCGTGGTAATACAAACAAAAAATTAAATTATAATCATCGTGATAATACAAACAAAAAATAAAATTATAATTATCGTGATGATTGAAACAAAATTATAATTATCGTGATAATTCAAACAAAAAAAATTATAATTATCATGATAATTCAAACAAACAAAAAATTATAATTTTCGTGATGATTCAAACAAACAAAAAATTATAATTTTCGTGATAATACAAACAAACAAAAATTATAATTATCGTGATGATTGAAACAAAAAAATTATAATTATCGTGATAATTCAAACAAAAAAAATTATAATTATCATGATAATTCAAACAAACAAAAAATTATAATTTTCGTGATGATTCAAACAAACAAAAAAATTATAATTTTCGTGATAATACAAACAAACAAAAATTATAATTATCGTGATAATTCAAACAAAAAAAATTATAATTATCGTGATAATTCAAACAAAAAAAATTATAATTATCGTGATAATTCAAACAAAAAAAATTATAATTATCATGATAATACAAACAAAAAAAATTATAATTATCGTGATAATTCAAACAAAAAAAATTATAATTATCATGATAATTCAAACAAAAAAAATAATTTACATAATTCAAACAAAAAAAATTATAATTATCATGATAATTCAAACAAAAAAAAATTATTATCGTGATGATTCAAACAAACAAAAAAATTATAATTTTCATGATAATTCAAACAAACAAAAAAATTATAATTTTCATGATAATTCAAACAAAAAAAAATTATAATTATCGTGATAATTCAAACAAAAAAAATTATAATTATCATGATAATTCAAACAAAAAAAAATTATAATTATCGTGATAATTCAAACAAAAAAAATTATAATTTTCGTGATAATTCAAACAAACAAAAAAATTATAATTTTCGTGATAATTCAAACAAACAAAAAAAATTATAATTTTCGTGATAATTCAAACAAACAAAAAAATTATAATTTTCATGATAATTCAAACAAACAAAAAAATTATAATTATCGTGATGATTCAAACAAACAAAAAAATTATAATTTTCGTGATAATACAAAAGAAATGCAAAAGTCGAACTGTGAAATGAAGAATCTCTACTTTTGTTTATAATTTCTTTCACATTCTGTTTTTCTGCATTGCTATTAGCTTTCATAAATACCCGTATAGTTATATTGCAATTGTATTTCTTTGAATGTAAAACGATGCGGTTTTGTTGATACATTTAAAAAGATATTAAAATGGTGAGGAGGCGACGGTAGAGGCCAAATAAAATGAGCTGTGCTCGTAGATAATCATGATTAAAAAACGCAGCTTTATAGGTTAACGTTATATTTATATGTTAACATTTTTTTCATCGCATTAACGTACATTTTTTCATCGCGTTAACATACATTCCACATGCTTATACATGTTGAATAACTTTTAGAAATTTATTTCCAAATTAATATTTCTAGCCAGGTATTTATGTATCCCTCTTCCTCTCAAATCAATCCTCATCACATCACCCCATGCTGTTCTTGGCCTTCTCCTGGCAACTAACCCTGTTATCTCAACTGTTCTACATCTAATTCAAGCACTCTCATTCATTCTTTCCAATGAACTCTTACTTCCCTTATTTTGTCTTTTTACTTCTCACATTCCATGAATTATGTTTCTGACAGAGGGGGAAGAATTGCTGTGTTCTGGGTTGGAATCTACCCTGCTAACACTTATTATTGGTCAAATTTTTAACCCTGAAGTAGTATTCTTTTTAGCTCATTATATCAAGTGGCTTTATGCCTTGCCTGGAGCAATTTCCATAAAAAAAAAAAACAAAGCCTCCAATTCTACGTGCATACTGTTCAGATTTAATCTTCCTCTGAAGTCATCACATCTGAGCCTATCTTTAAAACTCACATTACACATCCATCATATCATTTCTCGCCATGCAGCGCATATCCTCAACTGTCACTGGCTTCATATTGTACTGTTCTTCTTTCTTTGTCCATTTCTTTGTCTTCCTGTTATCTATCTAATTTTCTGATCTCCCCCTCTCATTTGAACGGATTTTTTAAATAACTGTTGTACTCTGTGCATTACTCTTCCATTCTCCTTTTTCTATTTTTTGTTTTCCTCTTTTGCATTCTGTGCGATTTAAAGATCAGCATGTAACGTGGTCGGTACGCTCAATCCGTGTTCGTTACAGTTCAAACCTCTTTCGGACCCCCACACTGTCCAGCACCATCGAAAAGGAACAAAAAAAATAACAAATAAATAAATCCGACTCTGTTTTACATTATGTTTTTAGCACCAGTCGTTTATTATCGTTTTTCTTTCTCATCGTCTTGACACAGCTTAAAGAGTCCCTCTCTGCTATTGCAGGGACACATGTCCATCTCCCCCAGCTATTGTTTTTCTTTCTGCTCCCCTACATGCCGATCGTAGACAGCCATTTCTCGTCTTCGACTTTATACGTCCATTTTTTTTAATGGACACTTTACTTCGCCCGACCACGTAGTGTCGTTTTTTTTTTTCTTTTTCTTTGTTACGAAGCTTGTGCACAGTTCCTAATTTGCATTTTTTTCGGATACTGCTGCTGATATCCTCGCATGTCCATCTCCCCCGGCTATTGTTTTTCTTTCTGCTCCACTACATGCCGATCGTAGACAGCCATTTCTCGTCTTCGACTTTATACGTCCATTTTTTTTAATGGACACTTTACTTCGCCCGACCACGTGGTGTCGTTTTTTTTTTCTTTTTCTTTGTTACGAAGCTTGTGCACAGTTCCTAATTTGCATTTTTTTTCGGATACTGCTGCTGATATCCTCGCAAGCCAGCTATCTTACAGCTGCTACTGATATTTTCCCATGCACTCATACGTGCTTTGTTACAAGTGACATGCAAAAGATGTTATTTACCAGCCATATTATTATAAGACTTTTTTTCTGTGGCATCGAAAATAGGTTGGAGTATAGAAAAACTTAATCACATCTATGCAAACATTATTTTATGAATTTAAAAATTTAGAAAACCTAATGTTTTATAATTTTTCATTAAATGATTAAAATCTTCATTTTTGTTGGTCGTATTAATTTCTCGTGGAGAGAGGAAAGTTGTTGTCAGTTGTTGTAAAGTCTGAATCGAGGTGTGTTGCATGGTTGGCACGAATTTTGAAGAGAGACAAAATGAATTCTTTGTTAAAAAAGTTTTAACAAAAGTTCAACAAAAAAAAGAAAAGAAAAAATGATTTTAATCGTTTGATAAAAACATATATAAATTATTTAGTCTTCTTAATTTTTAAATTAAACTTGCAAAATAATGTTTTCAAAGATGTGACCAAGTTTCTCTATTCAAAATTTGTGTCAATCCTGCAACCGGCTACAACAGTAAAAAAAAAAAAAAAAAAAAAAAAATAGAGAATGATAAAAGAAAAGATAAAAAAAGAAAATACAAAAATAAAAAAATATAAAAATAAAATAAAAAAAAATAATATAATAAAAAATACAAAAACAAAAATGTAAAATAAAAAATAAAATATAAAAATAAAGAAAGACAAAAATAAATAAGACAAAAAACGTTTTCCATATTTACTAACCAGGAATGGCCAGGTTTCTTAAAGCACTCAAGATGGCATGCAGCAGAGGGATATTTGGCTCCTTGTTATCTTGGGTTTTTAGCAAGTTTAACATCTTTGTTACGACACCTTCATCTTCGAGCAATATACAATGTCCATCTGAAAATGAACACAAAAGATAGACACAATATATCCATTTGAAATTATACAAACAAAATATTTATATTATTTGAATTCTTCACACTACTGTTCTCATCTTAAGTGCCATTTACACAATGTTTCGATCAATGTAACCTCTGACTTTCTTGAGGCATATCTTGTCGAACTCGGGAACCTTTCTGTTAAACTCAAAATACAATTGTAATTATTTATGACTTCTACCCATCCGTGGCACACAGCATGGATTAAATAAAGGATTCCGTTTGAAATTCCATGCTGATTCCAGAGTTCAACAAGACACATTTCTGATCAAAAATTCAAGGCTACTTGAAAATCTTTAAAAAGAAATAATTCTTTTTAAGGACAGATTTTAAACTCCTCCGACTTAAGGTTACCAAAAAAAAAAAAGAAAGATTATGGAAAAAAAGCTACATTCCAAACATTTAATTTAGAAATTTACATTTTTATAAAATGAGGCATTTTACACTTGATGAAGATTATAAGACCAGGGGTATAAATTGTTTTTTTGTTCAGTTACAGATTAGCAATCACTGCGTAAAGGTGTCACCATACCTAAAGCAAGCAAACTTATTGAAGTTGAGCATGCATGAATACTAGATTTCCATGAGCAAGGTTTGTCACAGCGGGCAATCGCAGCTAAGGTAAATCGCAGTAAAACTGATTTGCAAATTTCTAAAGAACAGTGAAAATTATGGAAAAGCAAAATTCACTAATAGGTTCCATAAAATTTCTCTTGCCTTGAGTAGGAAAATAAGATGGATTGTGGAGTCAAATTAATCTTGGCTGCATCACTAGTATTAAAAAAAATGATTAAATAAACAAAATACATTATCATAATAGGATAATAAATTTAACCAAAAGTATATTTTCTAATTAAAAAAAAAAAAAGAAAATTAAATAAGGAAATAAATAACATCACAAAAATATAACAAAAAAATTAATCTATATATATATATAAAAGCGAAAATGTATGTGTGTATGTATGTACGCTTTTCCTCGATGTCCACGAAAGGCTTCTTTCAAAGAAGCGCTTGCTCGGTTCACAACTTCTTAAAACTTTTTATATCATCTATAAATTGTAATATCTCAGAGTTACCCACGGAGCTCGCCTGTCTATTTAATTTTATTGACTTTCAAACGTTAATTATTCGACATTTCCCGCATCGGCACGCGTTACATTCGGTTTTCGGTATAAAAAAAAGCAAAACTCGACTCTAATCACAGGCCGAAAGCCAGTTGTCTTAAGAGAGTTAAGTAACGTTTGTTCAATGTCGACTTCGTCATATCAGACTGTAGCTTTCATTTCTCTCCTCCTAATAAACAGGGAGCGGATTTTCAAAAACAAACAAACCGATTTATTCACCTCATTCAAAACTGTCCCGCACAAAATAACTGCTGAATACCTATCGCCGTCACGTCAATCAAAAACGCGCACCTGTTTTTTTTTTTTTTTAAACACTTTACTATTTTCCAACTGTGCGTTGTGAAGGCTTCGGTTTTTTTTTTTTTCACATTTTCGGGTTTTTTTCACATACCCCGAAAAACACCCGGGCAACGCCAGGTACCCCTCACTAGTAATAAATAAAAAAAAAAATTACACAATTAACTAATCACTTCTGACTGTGATACTAGTCTAGCTTCTTGCTGCAGTCCTGGTCTCTTTCACATCTTGGATAACACTCTTGTTTTCTTTGTGAAAAGGGGAGGTATTTTCTCCAGAAATGAATCAAAGTTCCATACCACCAATGGACTTTATGTACTCCGGATTTGCCAGCAACTTGGTTCGCTGATGATTATATAGTGAGTAGTGAAGTGATAAATAATTAGACTCTCGAACATATTTGTTTTTTCTTCCTTTCTTTTTGCTCTTTCCACATTGCTCTTGGCTTTTCAAACTTCCACATATTCCTTTACCAGCAATGTTTCAAGAAAACTACCATTTACTTTTACACATACATAAGGCTTCCTTCAGTCTTGACTATGGATACCCACTGTAAGGGTGCCTGAGCATGAAATTTTTGCGGCAAGAGTTGCGCAATCTCCAACCTCACCTTTCCTGAGTCAACATTGTTGAATACCAGTGGCAAGTGGAGATTCAGGACGACTGGAAACAATGCCGAGACATACAGCGTCTAGAATTCCCAAATGGTCACCCATCTGGTACTAGCCAGGCTCAACGTTGCTTAACTTCGGTGATCCAACGAGAATCGGTGTCACCGTGATTATGCCGTACATACACACATGTATATACATAACCATTATATTTTTCAAATAAATATTAACAATCATTTTATGTCTACAGATGCAATGCTTCATGCTTACGCAATCATCAGTGTAGGAAATAATAATTACTGCTGATTGGGAGATTCAAATCCAATCATAAAAACACTCTTGACTTTGTAGGCTACCATCTTACCATAAGGCCACCGGCAATTAAGACAGGAATTGAAGGAAATTAAGTACCTATAAATATTACATTGGCAGACATTCACAGTAAAAAGAGAGTATACAATGACCGGAAGTCAAAATGCTGACCGCTTTTATTCTTAATTCCTTAAAGAGGATTCACTTCAATTTCTTAAAGGGGTTTATAGCTATGATATTTTTAAAATAAAACAATTAGTTTAGAAACAATATATATGGATACTCCCGCCGATTTTGACATATGAAGTCCGCCACAACAACTAAGTTGTCTGGAAATTCACACAGTTCATATTGGTGAAGGTTTTTTGGTACAACTGCTAATTTCATTCGGTGCAATAGCTGCCACAAGTCAGAGTAAACAGTAGACCATAGGCTTTCCTTATCATAGATGTATGTCTTAATGAAGACTGGGTGTGCATCTCGCCCAGTAGATTAAATGCGTTCCAAAATACTAACCTGGAAATTTCTACGTCCTTGCATATATATATATATATATATATATATATATATATATATATATTTATTAGCAGGCCACCAGGCGATGTATGCTTAAATATGATTTTTTAATTCATGCAGATGAAATATTTATGCTGACGACATCTATGGCAACGGGTTAGCACATCAAAAGCCGTAAACGACCAAGTTCTGATTCTTTTTCCTCTGATCTTTAGCACATGGTACAATGGGGAAAGAGGTGGCTTGTTACTTTTAATGCATCTAAAATCAAGCTTCTAAAACCAAGCCTGTTTTTTTTTAATTTTTTTTTTATAGTCTATCATCGTATCATCACATCCAGAAGCAAAAGTTTTACAGTTTAATTATTTCAGTAAATGCACTGACCTTTGCTGTTCATATTTCTGTGTGTATATATATATATATTTAAATAAGGGAGTAGTCACCAACAATGTGTATTTTTTAACATTATTTTATTATTCCGTGTCTTGGTTTTTCATTGAGAATTATGTTTGGATCATTGTAATAATGTTTTTAGGTCATTGAAATCGTTTTCCTTCTTCTGCTTACAAAATGCCATTTTCAATTTTTATTTTTCAACCCCCCCCCTATATATTGCTATAGCTTTTTATCTTATTGATAATAAGATAAAAAGCTATAGCAAACATCTAAATGACTATTTTTACCACAGTTCCTGATTTCAAAAAACGAAAAATTAAAAGATTCATCTGCCTTACTTTTAATGCTAGGTTTATTTATGGTGTCTTTTAAATTCAATAAAAACCCTTCAAAATTTGCTGATGAGGAGACCTTGCTTATCAAAAAACTATATATAATTATTGTACATAATTTGATGTATACCACAATAAAAAGCATTGTTTTCCGAAACGATCGTACAGATAATTGATTTTGTTGTTGTTCCTTCTTATGAAACGGATTTTTAATTTAAGTTAAAATTTGATTTTTAAATTATCAATCACATTACTTAATATATATATATATATATATATATATATATATATATATATATTGGTTTCTAAACTATTTTGTTATAATATATGCATAATGCACTATACATTTATAGTTAAATAGAGAATAGACATACTGTATGAACATGCAAACCTACTCAATACAAGTAAAGAAATAATAATAAACAGAGAGAAGATATCATTCTAACCATTGCGAGCAAAGTTTCCAATCGCAAGTGCTCCTGAAATCTGTAAATATTCACAGCTACTTTCCAGCCATCTGACAGATTCTTTATACACAGGACCTTTGCCCGTCTCAAACAGGATCTCCATGCTTTTATCTGAAAGAAAAGAAACACAAAGAAATGAACACAATGGATGGTCAAGGAGATTCTAGTACATGTGATTACAACTGAGGATGCCACTACTACAACTACTGATACTACCATTGTGATACTGTCGATGCCTCTCCCCAAGGTATTAGAAAGGAAAAAAAAGTGTAACAAAAAAGAGGAAACAAGTTTAACAGAACAAAGGTATCGGAAATAGGGTTGGTAAAAAGATAATGGAGAGAACACAAAAGAAAGCTAAATACAATTGTTCATCAAGGTGTGGCAATCATTGGAACAAAAGAACCGCACAGTAGAGGAAGTTATATTTACAATTAGTTTTTGAAGAGTGGCTATAAGTTTGTGGACAGTCTTGGGTTTGCAACGGTTGCAAGTTGGATATAGTGGAAGGCAGAACATGGTATGGTATAAATCAAGATGAGCTGACGTCAATTGATGAACATGATCTTGACAAAAAATGTCGCAGTGGACGTTAGTGTTCAGAGGGTTGATGGGGGTCACACACACACACACATACGCACACACACACATACGCAGAATGCAACTGATATTTGTAGAATGTGTTTTTTTTTTCATTCTATTTCTTTTATACTTGTGAGTCAGTGCGCACCCTTCAACAGCTGCCAATGTAAGAGACAATGACACGGCCAGAAAAGATGATGAAGACCATGGAAACACTGTTGGATCGGTAGTGTTCTTGAGTGAGTAACACATGGTTTTATCAAACTAATATTATTACTGCTTTTATTTTATTACGAGAGGCATTCTAAAAGTAATGCCTTCTTTTTTTCATTCCATCCGAATGGATCAGAGAGAACTTTTTTTTCTTTTTTTAATTCTATTTTCACCTCAAACAAGGCACAGTGCCACTTTGATGTAGGGAGCTACTACCGGGGACAGTAGTTGCAGGGATACTATGTAGGGATTTGAGCATTACACTTGAACTTCTGCATGTCAGTACAGTTGGGAAAACATGAACCCGGAAGGGAGTTCCAGAGTCTAGCAATTCAGGGAAAGAAATTATTAGAGTAGAAGGCCTTCTTACATCTAGGGATCTCTTGGCTGGTTGTCGAGTTTGTCGGGGGTATTTATGTTGAGGGGGAAAAAGGACTTGTAGTATGTCAGAGCATCCACCATTAAAATACTTGTAAAACAGGCAGAGGGATACAACATTCCGTCAATGGGACAGTGGTTGAAGCTTGGATGACAGTTCAGGACCTATCAGTTATAAAATTGGACTACGATGACTGACCTTATGCAATCATGAGCTGAAAGTTTCATCTCTATTGCAGATATTGATGGTGTGAGACTAATAAAGTCCCTGTCATAGACATGTGTCAGAAGCAGAGATACATCATTGAATTCCTCTGTGCAAAAAAGAAATTGAACCAATCAACACTGATCGCCATCTACTGAGCGTTCAGGAAACCGATGCAGTTGATGTCAGCACAGTTAGGAGATGGGTTCATCGATTTCAGAGTAGTGACAGCGATATGAGTGACAAAGGGTGCTCCAGATTTTTATGACCGAGGCATCAAAAGAGACTGGCAAAAGGGCATTGAAAATGGTGGCAACTATGTAATCAAATAAATTCTGAAGCATAACGGTTGCTCGTATTAATGTAGCTATTCTTTTCTGTTTTTGTAGCTCTTCAACGTTTTGGTTTTTGAGTTAAAAAAATAGGAGGCTTTACTTTTGGAATGACCTTTGTATTAAATTTATTATATCATGATTCCAGTTGTTAAATGAAAGTACGAAAGCAAGATGTAAAAATAAATATAGTAAGAGGAGGAGAAGGAGTGATAGTGGGAGAGTTTATAGACAAATCGTCTGCTTGAATGTCATGGAAGAAAAGAAAGGAGTGAGGGAGAGGCAATAGAAAATGAACACAATAAAGATAGGAAAGAAAGGGAAGGCAAAAGAAGAGAAAATAGAGGAAAGGAAGAAAAAGAAAAAAAAGGAAGAAGAAAGATGGAAAAATAACGTAAGAGAAAAGGAAAAAAATGTTAAAAAAAAAAGCAAAGAAGCAATAAATTAAATTTATGAAATAGAAAAAAAAATAAAAAGCTAAAGTTATACATTTTGATTTGTTTTTATGGTATATAAACCCTTTTTTTTTTTGCAGGTGGGGGAGGGGAGAGTATAATCTAATGTCAAAACGTAATAAACCTATTATAAGTGAGTAACGGACACGAGCTACTATCTTACATATAATTGGTGGAAATTAATGCCTGATTGCATCTGAATTCGGCAAAGGCTGATTTCACAATTTGCAATCATTATTCAAATCATGTCTCTACCCAATAAAGGAGGAAGGAAAGAATAATAAGCATTATGATAATGGGTCTGGACTAAATGTCGATTATGATGATTGGTTTGGAATCAAAGTCAATCATGAAGATGAGAATGAATAATCTTTGCTGCTATCAATACGAATGCTAATAAATGATTATGAGGATGATAGATCAAATTATCAATCTCGACACATGAATTGGATTTTTTTTCCATGTACAAGATGCATGAAATCACTTGATGCATGGAGCTTAGTAAATAAGATAAAAAAAAAAAACAGCCAACAAATGTTATATGGATCGATTCCAATTCAGAAAATAACAATCCCCTCTTTGTTACAAACATTGCTCATGGAATTTGAAGAATAAAGGACAAGTGCAGAATAACATCTACTCTCTCTGCCAGGTAATTAATAACTGCACAGAAGCACAGTATGTACCACATGACAGAGTTACCTAGCCACAGGTGTTATTTCCTTTTCTTAAATTAGTTGCCCTATCTAGGCCTTATAGCCTAATCCAACCTATTTCACCTATAGCTGGGTTCATACCTTCCTCAAGATTGACAGAAGTTGAGCATGGTATGCTGAACTCAGTGTATTGTGTATGATTATTCCTTATATTCATTAATGACCACCTTGATAATATTGTGTCCGAGATGGGTATATTTGCTGATGATATCTCGTATGCAACAGCTGCATGCATCAGGGTTCAATGGGTCTTAATTTAAATGTGCTCCGCCAGTGTTAAATGTAAAAAAAAATTATATATTTTTACAAAAATGCATTTGTTTGTTATTTTTGTACAAGTGTTAAATTTTGGCATGCAGTCTCTGCCATTTAATGCCGACGATGGAAATGCTGCCTGTAACGACGCAATGAAGACTCAAGAAGCGAACCATGCCAGTTGGTTATAGCCGACGACATATCAACCTGTTGCTGTTTCCATGTGCCTATCGTTTGATATCATGTCTAACACCGGGGGAGCTGGTTTCTTCAACCAAGTAACTCTCCCCTGAAACAATATAACATTGACAAAGGAAGAACGAATGTATACAAATCTAAGACAATGGCAGAATCATTAAAAAATTACTTCCAGTGGAATGCGGCTGTAAATGCATGGTAACATTTAATGCTAACAAGACTAAGCTGCTCTCCTTTAACAATTACAAGAAGCCTCTCCAACCACTGATATTCATGACAACCCTACCTGCGAATTCTTCCTTCAAACTTCTAACATTCATCGGCAATATGAACTGGAACAAATACACTGAGGACATTGCGAAGGCTGCTGCAAGAAAAGTGGGCTCCCTTTATTGTGCTAGAAAACTACTCACACCTAAGAGTATCCTGTACCTACAAAGCCATCATTCGCCCATGCATGGAGTATTGTTGCCACATCTGGGCTGGTGCATCTACCACGAGTCTCTCCTTCTTGGATGGGGTCCAGAAAAAGAGTATTCAATCTAATCGGTCCCACTTTGTCAACTAAGCTCAAACCCCTGTCCCATCGCCGCAATGTTGCATCTCTGTGCCTGTTTTACAAATATTTTAATGGAATATGCTCTGATGAACTCGTTGCACTTGTGCCCCCTCGACGTACATATCCCTGACAAACATGTTTAGCAACAAAATCACACCCCTTCACTGTTGAGGTCCTTAAATGCCAAAAAGTTTTCTACTTTATCAGTTTTTTTCCCTTGAACAGCTAGACTTTGGAATTCCCTTCCTGCTACCTGGTTCCCTGACTGTACTGATATGCAGAAGTTTAAATGTAATGTAAACCAACATTTTTTTTTTTTACATGGAAGTCACCACTTATCAAGGCCCGGAGGCCACTCGGGGATAAACATCTTTTTAATCTTTCCTAGGTATGGTCCCAAATAGTAGCCCCTTGCATCCAAGTGGCAATATGCCTTATTAGGGGTGAATACGAGTAAAAAACAAAAAAGAAAAAAAAAAGAAAAAAGAAAAAAAAAGAAAAAAGAAAAAAGAAAAAAAAAGAAAAAAGAAAAAAAAAGAAAAAAGAAAAAAAAAGAAAAAAGAAAAAAAAAGAAAAAAAAAAAAAACAAAAAAAAAAACTCTCCTCAATGATACCAAACGGTAAATATTAAAGATCCTGGCCAGAGTAGAATATTAGAAAAAATTCTTTATGTGCATTAAAAATGGTTTTGTGTTTTGTTAAATATTATTAAATAAGGAATCATTTAAAGTTAAAATCCATTTAGTATTATGCACTTAAAATTGAGAAAATTGAAATGTGTTAATGTGAATAAGTAAAATAACAATACATCAGGTCAAATTAGGTCGCCATCTTGTTTTGATTTCCCTTATTCACATAATGTAGACTCATTTCAAGCATATTTTTCTCAAGTTTACATGTGTAATTCTAAATTGATTTTAAATGGAAATGATTCCGTTTTTTAATAATATTTAACATAAAATTATTTTTAATATGTATAGAAAATTTTTTCTTACCACAAATAAGTTTGTTCATTTTTTAAATCATTAAAAAAAAAAAAAAAAAAAAAAAAAAAAAAAAAAATCAAATTTTAGTAAAACTTTATTTATTCAATGAATTCTTATACTTCTTCCTTTCTTATTTTATGTAATAATTGTAAATCAGTCGGTCAATTTTTGTCATCGATAGAATTTTCTACTAAAAAAAAAAAAAAAAGATCAATGTTTGATTCTGATTTGTCAGCTGTTTTATGCAACATTGGTGCATGTTCTTTGCAAGAAAAAAAAAAATGAATTTGGATCACATTGATTTCAAGTACCTCAAAATAAGCATCTACCAAAATGCACTATTTTCAGTAACACTGAAAATTTTAACTTCTGGTTTAATTAAATCAACACTTTCATAAATTTTAGATCAGATTTTTATTAAAGTTATTTAGAATTACATTTAATTAATATAGAAAATACGTTCCTGGCATGAAATGAAAATGTCATATTCCAAAAAATCACGTAAATCAATCAAAAAATGTTTTAATTAAGAAAATCAAATATTATTACCAAGTGAGACACTATTTTTTGAACTGCAATCTCTTATAAATATTTTATAAATAAGGGGAAGACAACTCAATTCAAACTCTCAAGATCAAAATCCACCTTGTAATGGATACATTTACTGTTAAAATTGATAAGAATTCTAAGAAAATATTTTTAAAAAAAATGATCAATTTACGTGATTTTTGGAATATGAAACTTTAATTCTGTGATCATAAAGATTTTTCTGTATTTTTATTTTTTATTTAAAAATAGTAAAAAGTTTTACTATTTTTTCATAAAAGGGGATAATTTACAAAAGTGTTTTTAATTAAAAACGTGTATAACAAAACATATTTGTAAACAAAACTATGTACTTTTAAAATTGTTAGCAGATGGAGACAAATATTACACACATTTTTTTTTTTTTTTAATTTTAATTATTCTTTCGAATTTTGTAAATTTTCTACAAAAAAGTTCACAATTTTTCCCATTAAGCAAAATATATCAACAAATGAAAAACATTAAAAAAAATACATATTTTATTTACAAATATTTTTATAACTTTCACAGTTTACATAAAAAAAAACTTTACTGAACAAATTGTCCTTTTAGCCATTGCTTATTTTATTTGAAATTTAATTCACTTGAGAAATTACTTTATCTGACCAGAATAATTTTCAAAATGACACCATCTTCAGAAAATCGAGAATTAACACTGTATTCATCAATACAGATTTACTTCCCTTGATTTTATGTTTTAAGGAAGAAGCAATTTTATTTTAAATTTCAATTAAGTAATTTAATCAAACTAAAAAATAATCCTGGACAATACCAAGTAGGGAGAGCTAGAATTGTTTTTAAAAAGATACAAATTAAACATCATAGCTATTTTCAAAACAGTGGATGTCCAACTGAATTTAATTGTGTTAATAACACACATGTGCAGTAAGTTTATTTAAAATGAGGAGGCCTCCACCTGAAAGATACATTTATAATTTACATAACTGAAAGATGTATTTAGGTAATTCCTATTTCAGTCACGTAAATTCTTTTGAGTTGAAAACGAAACACAAGCTTGAGTCAAATTATTTTGTGTTCTTTATTTTTGAAGGTTTTTCTCTCTCTCTCTCTCTCTCTCTCTCGGACTAACAATAAAGCCACACACAAACGAAGCAGTGTCCCAAAACTAAAAAGACTTCTATATTTTATTTATTTATTTGAGGACTGTTATCCTCATCTTTATATTTGTAGTTTCACAACGTTCCAGCCAACTATTCCTCTGGCCTTCGTCAGGTTGTTAATCATGACGGGATAGGAATGCTGAATAATTACTGCCTTTCATAATAGTTGTTGTCTCACCACAACTATGGAAGACAATAATTACTGAAGATACAGTTAAGAGATTCAGCATTTCTATCCAGTCACCATTAACCACCTGAAGAAGGCCAGAGGAATAGTGGGCTGAAACATGAAACAACATGAAGATGAGGATAATAGTCCACAAATAAATAAAATATACAAATTGCTCATCTCAAAGGATTCAAATAATTAAATAATAAAAAAACTTGTCAAACAATAAAATCCGTCATTTTATGCTGCCAACTTAGACTCCCAGCAGCGTCTAAATTTGCATAATCAAATTATTTGTGCATGTGAAGCGTTCCAGATTTGTGTGCCACTGCTACCCTACAGCGGACACCTGCCAATCATCGTCGATCATCGATATGCCTATTCACACATTTACTACACCACCATTACCTCCAGGTTCTCCAATTGGCTTGAGCTCAGTTTGGTCGCTGAATTTGAAGGTGGATAGCACCAGTCCTGATTGCACACATACACTCAGACAAACCCATTAAAATTATGGAAATCTCAACAACAATGGCTGAAAAGAAACTTCTGGTTCTTTTAAGAAGGAAAAATAAAAGAAAGAATTACAAACCTCCAGTTAAAAGTAAGACAATGAGGTCAGAAGATAGTTTGAGCAGCTGCTGCTGATTGGACTCTGCTAATTCATCTGAATTTGATTGGATTGTTTGAATCAGGTGATCACAGAGAAAACTTTCAGCAAGTTTCACTTTGATCTCATCTGAAATTTAACAAAGAAAAACAGAAAAAAAATGCATAAATGTTTTATTTTTTTGCTCAAAGTCTAAAAATAATAAAAACTGAGATTTGAATAATAAAGTAAAACAATTGAATCTTGATTCAACGTCTTTTTTTCTTGTCACAGCAAAAAAAAGGTACTTAGCAGCCCTTCCCCATGTGTAGTAACATCAGTCCATCTTTTATGCAGTAAGATGAAGGGATAATAAAAATAATTACCATAGACAAATAGATTCACTAGTCATCTCTCTATTTCCTCCTTAGATATGAAATATATAACTACTTGCTCATTGTTTTTAAGTTGATAAATTCATTTAATATTTACATAAGAATAATAGGTACTTGTACAGTTTAATCAGGACATTAAAAAATGAAAATATAAAAAAAAAAGGTTATATTGTATGCATCCGTTATGGAACGAAGTTCTCTGAAAAAAAAAAATTTCACTTAATTTCATCAAGTAGTTTTTTTTTTTTTTTTAACAGTGAAAAAACAATCTGTTATAATACCGAGCAAAAGGTTCGATTTTTAGGAAGAAAAGCTAGTATTAAAGATGGGGATGGAGTGTCGGCGCTTTAAATTGAGTTATCTCCCTGTGGCGTGTACAAAAAATTTCATAATGGTTGACTTCAACGTGCTCTCATAAAAACGTGTTTTTCTGCTGTAAAAAAAAAAAAACAAAAAAAAAAAACTACTCGATCAAATTGAGTGTAATTTTTTTTTCGGAGATCTTCATTTCAAAACAGATACGTACAATATATTTTTTTTTTTTTTTCCTCGATATTTTCATTTTTTAATGTCTTTCTTAACCTGTACAAGTACCAAATGATAATATGGCATATCTTTTAAATTTGTGGTTATCATACTTGTACCATCTATTTGAGATAAACATGTTGGCACTAGTTTTTAGTAGATCATCAAAGTTAAGCAATGTTAAACCTGGTTAGTACCAGATGGGTGACCATTTGGGAATACCAGGCACTGTATGTAGGAAAATGTCAACATCTCCCTGCAAAAACCTAATGACATAATCTCCTCCAATCAGGATATACACACATCTGGGGATTGCTTGTAAATTTAATATTCCCTTGACACTTTCTCCTTTGGACGAAGTTGGTTCAACCCACCTAGGGCAACTCAGATGACATTTTGAAGTTATCTTTAGGAATTCACTCCTCTGTGTCTTTCATGTCTTGTTGCTGATCTTTTATCAGAAACAGACACAAACACTGGAGGCATCTCTGTCACGAATAACCCCCTCCTGCTACATACTGCTGCCCTTGCTACTCCTTTCATTAGTATCTCTGGGAAATATTAAAATAAAAATTAAAAAAAAAAAAAAATGTAAATCAAGAAATAATGATTGCTTGTCAGAGGTTAAAGTTTATGAAATGATTCAGAACATGATTTTTCTTCTCCGAAGATATTTCTTATAGCTTTTTATATGCTATAGAGATCATAATAGGTAACACTCATAATAGGTAATACTCATAATAGGTAACAAAAAATAAAAATTCTATCATAGTATATACTTCTTGTGGTCTCCTGGTTTTACTAGCTTCCAGGACAAGAATTCATCTAGTCTGGTGGAGTAATATCATGGGAAGAAAGTGCACCATTCATCAGTGTATAGCTGTGGCAAGGCTGGGGGGGATTATAGATTGGAGCTCAGACGAGCACTTACCATGAAAATAATGATAGAGCAGAGACAGGCTCGCAACGTCTCTTCTATAGGAAAGAGGTTGCAGGGAAGAGAAAAGGGCATCCCCTACAAGGCTATGAAGTCTATTTTGAATTCTGTCAATGCAGGATAAGGTGCTTCTAGGAGCTCCTGCCCAGATGTGGTAACAGTACTCCATCCTAGGATGTACTTGGCTCTTATACAGGTAGAGAATTGCATCAGCAGTGAGATGTCTACTGGAGCGGTAGAAAGATTTGTATAGTTTTTCAGATCTTACCATTTTCGGCCAGACTGCATAGCAAGTCCAAGGTGGTATCCTGTGCACTGTTTACCTTTGAAGAGTGCATGAAATCTAACACAGATTTATATGTGCCACATGTCACCATTTTCTGACGTCCAAAATCTGGAGAGGAAAAAAAAAGTTAAGATTTTAAATCATCAGAACATAAAAAAACATCTATATATAAAAGCGAAAATGTGTGTTAGTGTATGTGTGTGTGCATTTTTGTGTATGTTCGCCAAAGGCTGTTTTTGACGGGATTCTCGGGGGGGGGGGGTGTTACTATTTCCTATAGCTTTTTATATGCTATCGAGATCATAATATGTAACGCTCATAATATGTAACGCTCATAATATGTAACACGAAATGACGTCGTAAAAGTCTTATTTCAGCAACTTTTATCTTAAAAAATTTGCGCTGTGAATTCGTTTTCTCTCTACTGCTCCTCCTGCTGCTACGGCATGAGATTTGACCTAGAAAACCGCCTGGGTTCATAAACACTTATTTTCGACTCACCTGAAGTTACTGCCTTCGCGGTGTCGTGTTATGTCAGCAGACTATTAACCTCAAGGTTTTATGTTCGAGCCTACCTTCGTCCTAAAACTTTTTTTGTTTTGATTTTTTTTCATTTTTTTTTAATATTTAAACAGGGTTATTTACTTTTAGTTTACCCCTGCCAACACACCCACCTATTTTTTTTTGTTTTTATTTTCATGATTTTTTTAAAGAAGTTTTAACATCGTTCGTTTTTTTTTGTTTTTTTTCCCAACACGTTAGCGTTTTCATTTTTTAGTTTTTGTTCTAACATCGTTCGTTTGTTTTTTTTTTATAATATTCAAACAGGGTTATTACTTCGCTTATTCTTTTGTTTTGATTTACCCCCCCCAAACACACACACACACCTCTAAACACCCGGGCAATGATGGGTACTCCCGCTAGTCTAATATATAGAGGAAAGCTAGTGTTTTTCTTGATTTTTGTTATCAATAACTTTACTTCAGTTCTTGTCCCAAATTCTCCCCAGATTAAAAAAAAAACAACACAAAAATAAAGAAAAATCTGTATGATACACGTACCTATGATGAAATGAAAATGTCATATTCCAAAAATCACGTAAATTGATCAAGTAGTTTTATTTTTATAAAGAAAATCATTTTTAAGCAATTAACGGGAATTCGTAGGCATTACAACAAAAATCTTGCAAGTTTGAGTTATTGTTGAGTTATCGGCTGTGTTTTTTAAGATTATCTACAAGGTGGTGATGCAATACAGTCACTTTTTCTCTCACTCATAAAATTTCATTCCACTCATCAGAAGAATAGGGACTCATCAATTTTAAAAGAAAATTAAGAAAAAGATGGCATAACTAAAATAAAACAACTGTAACTTCTCCGATTTTGTAATCACATCCATATTCCTTATTTTTTTTTTAAATTGATGAGTAAGGGCAGAATAAATTTAAAAATTGACATAATTACATGAATGATACTGCGCTACCAAACAGATGTTGTCAAGAAATGAACATTTTAACATGCTGAAAGAAATAAACGGTAAGATCGACAACATCTTGAAATTTAGAATGTAAACTTTTTGTCATAATATAAATAATGTGCGAGTTTGTTTTCTATGGACTCGAAAACAGTTTGGCCAATTTTTTTATAAAATTTCACGCTAACATACTTTATGTATCTAGGAGTGTTCTTATACAGTTTTGCATCAGAATACCACCCATAAGTATTGAAAATTGATAATCGAAAAAAATCCAATTAAATAAGTAATAGTCCGATTTCTTAAGTAGAGTGTCTAACCTCTAATTGCTTGATTATTTTTGTTGTACGGCACATCAACATTTTTTATGATGTTTAATGCTGAATCCAGTAATTCGTGAAAAAGTTTTTAGGTTTCAAGTTCTTTATATCTTCAAATATTTATTCATGGTGTTTAAGTTTGATTATTTTGTAGCAGAAAATTGTTTTTTTTTCACTTTGCAGAACATGATTGAGTTTTGCGAAAGAAAAAGAAACAAAAAACAATAACATCAATATTTGGTGCATTTTTGTTTGCAAAGCCAGCATCTTCAGACAGCCTAATCTGGTAGTACCAGATGCCATAACAGGTATTACTATTCCATGCTAAAGTGAACCTGGAAACAATGGTAACTAACTCATTTTTTATATCCCCTGAATGGGGTCTCACTACTAGACGTTTTTCAAGGTTATACCCAGGACAAGACCTCTGGGTCTTGTTTAGCTATGTTGTATATCCATCATTGCCCTGCATTTCTGAACAATAAATAAAAAAAATTGTCCTTTAGTCCTCACATTCCATTAGCAATGTTTCTGGTAGAGAGGAAAGAATTGCTGTTTTCTGGGTCAGAATCTATTCCATCTAACACTTATTGTTAGCTGTTTTTGTTTTTACTTTGAAGTGGTATATTTTTTTAGTTAGGTAGCTCCTTGCATCAAGTGGTTTCATGCTTTGTCTGGAGCGATTTTCATAAAATAAAAAAATATTAACTGATAGACGGAAGGAGAAATACCAACTTACCAGTTTCAGCCAGACTATCCAAAGCCAAGAGAACCATATATGGCAAACCTTCTTCTTCAGCGTGATTCTTTAAATAATCCTCCAAGATATCCAAAGCTCCTCCCTCAAGTGCTTTCTTCTGCAACAGTTCTGAAAGACAAAGATGGAACATTATTTCATTTTCCCCTTTTGGATAAGGTGAAAAAAAAAAAAAAAAAAAAAAATTTTCTAACCTAATAGATCCCTCTGTCACATCACCATAGTTGCATCCCTAGGCTTGTTTTATAAGTTCCTTCGTGATTGCTCGATGATAAAATAACACCAGATGAGTAATCAGTGGAACTGTGTATGCATGTGTGCATGTGTGTGTGTATGCATGTGTGCATACGTGTGTGCATACGTGTGTGTGTGTGCATACATGTGTGTATGCGTGTGTGTGTGTGCATACATGTGTGTGTATGCATGTGTGCATACGTGTGTGTGTATGCATGTGTGTATGCATACGTGTGTGTGTATGCATGTGTGCATACGTGTGTGTGTATGTGTGCATGTATGCATACATGTGTGTGTATACGTGTGTGTACGCGTGTGTGTATGCGTGTGTGTGTATGCATGTGTGTATGCATGTGTGCATACGTGTGTGTGTATGCATGTGTGCATACGTGTGTGTATGCATGTGTGCATACGTGTGTGTTTGTGTGTATGCATGTGTGCATACATGTATGTGTATCATGTAGCAATGAAAAAAAATCCTCAAATATTGTCCTTTGCTAGCTGTCTGGTTGTGTCGTTCCCCAACGATTTTCTTCTCAGCCTGATCTACTCTCGTTCATCTCCAATCTTTCTGATTTCTCTTGTGGGACCTCCGAGCCCAAGCTGGAAACTACTCAACTGCCACAAATTCAAGACAATCCGTAAATTGTCTCTGTCACAAAAATTCACTGCCACTCCTAAAACTGTAAACTATCCCTAAATAAATGACCTCTAAGTCAGATCTTTTGTCCCAGTCACCGGCCACACCTTTATTAACAATCCTATTTCAGCTTTCCTTTGTGTTCCTTGGTGAACAACTTCCTCTCCATTGTCTTTCTACTAAACTCACTTCCTAAAACTTTTGTTCTGTTGATAAACTTGTTTACTCTTTCCGTTAGTTTTTCATCTTTTTATTTCTAACACTGGAGGTGAGGGGCAAAACGTCAACAGTATCATGCTTTTACAGTATGCGGCTTAATTAACTTTTTGCACTTTGTATCCCTAAACTAAAAAATATCTCCAACAAACCCCTTTAGACGCCAGAAGAGTTTCTCCTATGATAGCTTCTTTCTTAAGAACGTTTACATTTGGAATTTCCTTCCTGTTCCAGTGTAACAGAGCGCATGTGAAAATAGCAGCAGCAGCCAAAGGATAGATAACTAGTAAAGGTATTAGCAGCAGCAGCGTTTGAGTATGTATGCAAATTAGCAAGTGTGTGCAGGTTCGTGTCACAGGAAAAAGAAAAAAAGACAGCATGTGATCGAGAGAGAAGCAAAGTGCATGCAGAGAAAGATGGACGTGTGACCCCGTGGTGGTAGTGAGAGACTTAAGCTGGTGTAATCTCATGGCAAATGAAATGAACAGTTAGAGAAAACAAGACGAAGGAATTGTTTGGAAAGTAATGGTGATAAATGTCTTTTGTTAAAACAGAAAAAAAAAAAACGAGTCGGATTTATCTATTTTTTGTTTGGTCATTTGTTCCTTTGCGATGGTGCTACGCAGCGTAGGGGTTCGAAAAAGGTTTGAACTGTAACGAACACGGTTTGAGCGTAACAGCCATGTTACATCAGTTACCCTAATGGTATCAACATACAAAAATTTAGATCTAATGTAAACAAACATCTTGCTGTTCAAATCCCCATCCAGATTGCCCTCTATAAATCTGACTCCTACCATAGTGACCACTTCAGTAGCAACAGGTCTTATTTGAGGTGAATAAAAAAAAAATTTTTTTAATTGAAAATCAAAAATCAAAAGGGAATTTGCATAATTAATTTTTAAACTCAATGTTTTTTTTTTTATTGAATAATAACCCCCTTTTTAGAAAGTTATTTAACCCCAAAATGCAAAACTTATTTTGAACAATTTTTTTCATATACAATTTATTGAACACAAATTGTTATTTTATCTGTCATTTGGTTGCTTTATTCTATAGCATATGTTGTATCATCGAGTGGAAAACAATACACAAATATAAAATAGATTTATTTTGTTAGGTACAATAATAGAAGTCCGTGTCAGGTAGCAACAACTGGTAAGCAAGTTGATAAAGAAACCATTAAGTGTTTGCATTTCAACGTGCAGTTTCAACTGACCTCAACCAGTTTTGCTCTCCTTAAAAATATACATGAACTGTAGTCACGTACTTTAGTCACATCTACAACAGTACATTAACCTTTTTCAGAGCCATTTAATACTTAATCCAATCATTTTGATAAAAAGATTGGTTCTTGTCTAGAATTCCTCCGATATTAAAAAACAAAGAAAAAAAAAAAGATCTGTCTAGGATGCAAAACAGTTTGAAAGAACATTTTCAGTTTTAGTCTTTGAGACAAGGCAGACTCAACGTTTCCAAAAGAACATGTGAGATTGGTTAGAAAAAAAAAAAAAATGGTTTGATATTGTTTAATACAATGATGAAACATTTTTGACTTCTCTCACACTTTAAACCACTGGAAAAATGAACAATGAAAGCCAGTGATTATATTTGTGTCTGATTTCCAAGAGAAATGGTTAAAAAAAAATAAATAAATAAATAAAAAAGAAAGAAAGAAAAGCTTGCTTTGGTTTCTCTGTTTTTGAATGACATTAAGCGTTTTGTTGGTTACTTATTGCTAACACGCATATTGTATATTCTTTGAAAGCGATCTTGTATTTTATGCCTTAGCTGAGTAGGAGGAGAGAACAGTCCAATGGTGTTATATGATGGTAATGGATCCAATTGGATTTTAACGGTTTGGGATTATATGGTCATTGACATGGGGTAACCATAGAAATAGAAAGTGAGTGGGAGGGGTCAGAGAAGAGCAAGAAAGTAAAATGAACATAAGCAACAGCTAGGTTAGAATCTGGTCAGAGAACTGAAAGGGGGGCAGAGAATGGGAGAGAGAGAAGGGGAAAGAGGGAAAGAGACAGAAGGGGTGGAAGCGAAGGGGGAGGGAAAGATAGAAGAGGTGGAAGCGAAGGGGGAGGGAAAGATAGAAGAGGTGGAAAGAGATAGAAGGAGAGAGGAAGACAGAGAAGGAGAGAGGAAGACAGAGAAGGGGAGAGAAAGACAGAGAAGGGGAGAGAAAGACAGAGAAGGGGAGAGAAAGACAGAGAAGGGGAGAGAAAGACAGAGAAGGGGAGAGAAAGACAGAGAAGGGGAGAGAAAGACAGAGAAGGGGAGAGAAAGACAGAGAAGGGGAGAGAAAGACAGAGAAGGGGAGAGAAAGACAGAGAAGGGGAGAGAAAGACAGAGATGGGGAGAGAAAGACAGAGATGGGGAGAGAAAGACAGAGATGGGGAGAGAAAGACAGAGATGGGGAGAGAAAGACAGAGATGGGGAGAGAAAGACAGAGATGGGGAGAGAAAGACAGAGATGGGGAGAGAAAGACAGAGATGGGGAGAGAAAGACAGAGATGGGGAGAGAAAGACAGAGATGGGGAGAGAAAGACAGAAGGGGAGAGAAAGACAGAAGGGGAGAGAAAGACAGAGAAGGGGAGCGATTAAAGAGCTTGGTAATTAAACAGAAGACAGATAAAAGGAAGAGAAGAGAGAAAAAAAATAAAGGAAAAGAAGATAAAAAAACAGAGGGAGTAAGAAAAAGAAGAAAAAAGAAAAACAGAAAAAAAAATTTAAATAGCAAAATATTAACCGATACAAAATTGAATGCCGAATTTTTTTGAAAAAAACATTGCACATGAGAATTTCATCGGGTTTGATATCGAATGCATTGATGATCTATAGTTTCAAAAGACTCTGAACATATCAATACTTTTTAACAATCCTAAAGCAGAAGATCTATAGAATATGAACTCAAAGATTAATTTACATAAAAAGACAATATATTACTGATTTGAAATCGGGGAAAGGAATAATACCTTCCCCTATATCTGAATGAAAAGGGAGCCTTTGAGCCGCCTTCGGCTATGCTCGATCCATCATATAAATGAAAATGGAATAAGGGGATTATACTGTATTGGATTCAGATATAATACAGATTTCGGGTTTTATTTAGAATTGAAAAAAACAAAAAAACAAAATAAATGTGCATGATATCCATACTTATAGAAACAAATCTATATCTAGAAAAGTTAAATTGTGTATGTGTGTGTGTGTGTGCATTTCCCTACCAAACTACTCTGTCGATTTTCAGTCTACAGACTCAAGATTTGACATAAGGGGTATTGAGATTTGGGAAAATCTTTTTACTTGGTTTTTGGCCAGAAATTTGGCTGTCAAGGGGTCAAAGTTCTTTGAGAATTCTACTGAACTTCTCCGCCAATTTTGTGTCTTAACACTTGAAATTTTAGATGTAGGTTACTTGGACATGCATCAAACTTTTTAATTTGATTTGAGCCTAAAAAAATAAATATTAATGGGTCAAAATTGGGGTCAAAGTTAAAAAAAAATTGTTCAACATTTTCCTTACCATGTTCCAGACATGTTTGAGGTTTGGTTGAGAGTTGAATTTTCGTAAAGCAGCTTTTTTTTTTTTTCATTGTTAAACGAGGATTTTTGTTGTTTGTTCATTCAATTATAATTATATAATTTCAGTTGCTTCTTTAATTATAAAATAAGATTTTGATTGAGATTTTGGTTTGGGGATTCTGTTTCTGAATCTGAACTTGATTTATCTGAAACGGTGGCAATCTTTCTAGGGCAATTGCTCTTGACATATCTAAAGCCTTTGATAGGGTATGGCATAAAGGTTTACTTCATAAGATCGCTAGCTATGGTATAGCTGGAAAAGTCTTCTCAATTATTAAATCATTTCTTTCTGATAGGTTCATAAGAGTAGTAGTTGAGGGGCAAAAATCAGAAGCTCACAGTATTAATGCCGGTGTCCCTCAGGGATCCATCCTGGGCCCAACTCTTTTCCTGATCTACATTAATGATCTTCCAAATCACATCCTTACATCATTTGTAGACATTTATGCTGACGACACTACCATTTATGGTAGCACATCTAAGACAGTAAACGACCAAGTTCTCTCCAATTCTCTCTCCTCTGATCTTGAGCACGTGGTACAATGGGGAAAGGAGTGGCTGGTTACTTTTAATGCATCTAAAACCAAGCTTCTCTCTTTACATCATCAACATTCTAATCCACATTTGTCATCAATTGAAATGAATGGCTCTCGTCTTCAGGAGGCCTCAAGTTTTGACAAGCTTCTGGGCTTGACCATTACTCCTGATCTTAAATGGAACACATATATCAAATCTGTTGCCAAGGCCGCTGGAAAAATGGTGGGATCTTTCTATCGATCCGGTAGATATCTCACTGCTGATGCTATTCTCTATCTATATAAGAGCCAGGTACGTCCAAGGATGGAATACTGTTGCCACATCTGGGCAGGAGCTGCTAGAAAGGACTTGTCCTGCCTTGATAGAGTTCAAAATAGACTTCGTAGCCTCGTAGGAGATGTCCTTTTCTCCTCCTTGCAACCTCTATCTCACAGAAGAGATGTTGCGAGTTTGTCTCTGATGTATCGTTATTTTCATGGAAAGTGTTCAACTGAGCTTCAATCTATGGTCCCCCCTCGCCAAACTTTCACAAGAAACACTTGTCTAGCTGTAAACACTATCAATAATTTCCCCCACTCTTTATCTGTGCCTAAACCTAAACGTAGATTCCATGATCAAAGCTTCTTTCTTAGAACTGCACGCCTGTGGAATTGTCTTCCGTTTTCCTGCTTTCCGGCTGACTACAATATGGTTGTGTTCAAGTCTAAAGTAAATAAGTTCTTGATGAGCCGTTCCATATAAGTTATCAAATTTACACAATTTTCATTACTAATGATTACTATAATGTCCAATTTCTACTGTACACTCTTTAACCCTTATCCTTGAGTGGCCTCTGGGCCTTGATAATGTGGTGATGCCTTTGTAAAAAAAGAAAAAAAAAAAAAAAACTTCAGTGCTTTTTTTTAGGCTTTTTATTTGACATTTATATATTTTAGATTTTTCATTTCTCCTGCTCCCCACCCATCTCAGAGCACTGTGTGGGTGGTGGTGGTGATGGGGGCACATTCTCCCCAATGCAACAAGGATACAGGAGAAGTATACTCATCCTGCTGATGCACCTGTATTTTCTTCGTCTTTTCTAATGGCCTTGTTTCTAGAAAAAATGCTAGTTTTCCAGCCGTATTTTATCCATTCTTTAGCAAGTTGATTGACCCTTCAGCCACTGCTTACTAAATCAGTTAATTATTTAATGTGGGGAGTGTGAGCATATTTTCTTGCTGTGTTTGTCTGATTTAGTGCTAGTCACGACCAACCAATTGATTGGATCGGGCCAATTGCCTGTCTTAACCGAAGTAAGGGCCAAAATGGCATGTTGCATCTCATGTCCTAATAGGACCATGAACATGATCTGCTCAACCACCAGGATCCCATCCTTAGGCATTACAGGTTGTCACCCATGGTGAACAGGTGGCCCAATTGAGGAACTTTTAATCTCTACTGGGGGGGGGGGGGCAGTTGGTGTCTTCTAATGCCCCACTGACAGGGTTGTTTTCCTGTTGTCTTTAGCAATCTTCTACATATATACAAGCCAGATATGTTGTAAGATGGATATATACAAGCCAGATATGTTGTAAGATGGATATATACAAGCCAGATATGTTGTAAGATGGATATATACAAGCCAGATATGTTGTAAGATGGATATATACAAGCCAGATATGTTGTAAGATGGATATATACAAGCCAGATATGTTGTAAGATGGATATATACAAGCCAGATATGTTGTAAGATGGATATATACAAGCCAGATATGTTGTAAGATGGATATATACAAGCCAGATATGTTGTAAGATGGATATATACAAGCCAGATATGTTGTAAGATGGATATATACAAGCCAGATATGTTGTAAGATGGATATATACAAGCCAGATATGTTGTAAGATGGATATATACAAGCCAGATATGTTGTAAGATGGATATATACAAGCCAGATATGTTGTAAGATGGATATATACAAGCCAGATATGTTGTAAGATGGATTACTGCTGCCACATCTGGGGAGGTGTTACTTAGGGCACACTTGTCTCGATAAAGTATAAATTTGATTAATCTCTTCTGTTCTCTACAGAACAATCAATATTTCATTCTGAATAGCCATTTTATTTTGTTGAACGGTGGTCCATGTTGATAAAGACAAAAATAAAATAATTATATCCAGAAAATAATTTGAATTCATTTTCAGAAAAGACATTTTTTAATTTTTAAAAAGGAGTTTAATCTGTATTGCCAGTAGATTTACTTCCCTTTGTTTGGAAGCGAAAAAATACATTTTTTGGGGGGGGGGGGATCTAAGTATATTTGTCCATTACACACTTCCATTTCTTTAGGAAAAAAAAAAAAAAAAAAAAAAAAAAAGAAATCCCCCCCCCCCCAACCTCTTTGGCATTGTTTAAAAAAGAAAAAGAAATGCTAAACAAAATGCAAATAAATACACTTATGGGCAACGTCAGTTCGGGACAGCTAGTTCTATTACATATGAAAAAAAGACTAACAAGAAAATAATAGTCATGACGGTAGATAAAATTTGGTTGGAGATATGCTTGTCCAAACATAACAAGCCAATACAGTAAATAGCAATGAATTTAAAAAATTGGTGCCGAGAATAAGAAAATATAATCACGTTAAACTGTATTTGCAAAAACGAAAACAGATGTAATCTTTCGATGAATACCTCAAGCTAAGAAAATGCTATTTTGAACTCAAGTGCGATAAAAAGACTCCAGAGTTCATCTTGAGTATTATTTTCACAAAGATTTGGTCAATGTAACCTTCGACCTTCTTCAGGTATTATCTTGTTGAACTTGGGAATCTGCATGGAATTTAAAACAAAACCCTTTATTTAATTCACCGGGGTAGCATGCAGCCGTTGCATCAGCCATGACTGGGTAGAAATCTTAAGTAATTCACGTATTTTGAGAATTTCCTACAACGAAGATTCAACCTTAACCCCCCCCCCCAACCTCCAGAAAAATGCTGGCGATACTCAAAATACAATTGCCAATTACTTAGGTTACTCAGTTATGGTTGACGGAACGAGAACGTGCTAACCCCATGGATTAAACGAAGAGTTCCGTTTGAAATTGTATGCATGGAATTACAAGTTTGACAGAAACATTCCTGAGTTTAAGATAAACCTAAAGAAGGTCGGAGGTTAGATTGACCGAAACGTTGTGAAAATGACACTCAAGACAAGAACAGCAGTCTAAAGAATCCAAATAATATAACTACACTTCATTTGTTGTGCCCTCAATCAATTTGAAAAAAAGATTCAAGTTCGACAAGATATACCCGAAGAAGGTTGGAGATTACATTGACCAAAATGTTGTGAAAATAACACTCAAAACGAGAACAGTAGTCTGAAGAAGCCAAATAAAACGAATAATCAATCCTCATCTCAAAAACATAAAATAGGTCCACCCATTCAATGTGCATGCTAAGCAACAAAAAACGCTATTTCAAAGCGTGACAGATTGATGAATCAACAGAACCTTTTATGGAAAAGCGTGAAAGCAATGGAATCAGGTTTAACTATGTGTGTTGACTGATCCTACAAATATTACATATAAACAAAAAAAAAAAAAAAAATCAGACTTAAAGGATGTATATATTAATAATACATGACTTCTTTGACAAAGTGGATGCATCTGGAAATACCAACTTTTCTTTGGTTTTATGGAATTCGGATGAAAAAAAGAAAAAAAAGAAAATGTTTTATCCTTTTTACCAAATTTGCTTATCTAACATATAAAGTTATCTTGTCTGATTTTCAAAGTCAGACCCAAGTTGCAATCTGACATATCAATATTTAATTCAGATTAGCCGGTTTTCTTCATTTTTTTTTTTTTTTTCTTCCACTATATTATTGGCATAAATATAATTTATTTTGCTTTGTTTTTTTTTTTTCTTCTCCTGAAAATTTGTACTTTGGACAAGTATACTATTAGAGTGGAGACATTTTGTTTTTCATTTTCTATGAATTAAAGTTTGGAATGTTATGGTATCTTTCGGAAATAGTGAGTCTGTTGGTAAACCAAGATGTAAACATGACAGTAGCCTTGCAGGACAACCTTCTTCATGGCCACCTGAATAGACATGGACATGATAATTAAAGCTCCTAGAAATGTACAACAATCAACTGGTGATTGTTTTCTTAGTTAATAAATCAATAATTTAAATAAATCAATGTTTTTTTTTGTAATCATCAATTAAATCCAATAAAATTTGCATCCATGAAAAGAATAACAATATGGCGATCAGCAAGAAATGGAGCCAATGGTCAGGTCACAACACAGAGAATAAAAAAATTACAAAAATAAAAATGATTTTCTTTAAAGAATCATGGTCTCTACTCATCTTACATATAAAATTATCGTATTGCATTTTGAAAGTCAGACTCAAATAGCAATTTTACATATTGATATTTGATTCAGACTAGCCAATTTTTCAATTTTTTGATTCAGACTAGCCAATTTTTCAATTTTTTGATTCAGACTAGCCAATTTTTCAATTTTTTTTTTATTCCACGATGTTATTGAAACGAATATAATTTATTTCGATTTATTTTTTTTTAGTGTGTGAAAATATATAAGAGTGGAGACATTTCCTTTTTACTAAAAATATAGCTCTAACCAAATCAATCTAATCCTAACATACAACCCCATGAATTGGGAAAGTCTCTTCCTTTTTGTTTATTTTTTTTCTGCATAATAGAACAATCGCACTTAACTTCCCTATGAGTGGACTCTCCCAGGCAATACAAAATAACAATTTACCATGTGTGTTGGTCACATTAAGTAAAAGTCCACAGGCAACCGTACGGAGTTTGGTGACATCAGTTCCATTGTTGCTATTGATTCCCTTCATCAGATTTAGAAGTGTCTGAAGGCCATCATTCTCATCGACACAATTGCGTGCCTCATCTGAAATAGAAGCAAGAAACAAAAATAATATCAAATCAGTCAGAGAAAAATTACAGAAATGCAACACTGGATAACTAATTTAATAGTTTTAACCATTATCCTTGAGTGGATATTGGCCTTGATAAAATGTTGACCTAATAGTAAAAAAAAGAAAAAAAAAAATTAAATAAAATGAGACCTGTGGAAATGATAGTATTTACATCAAAGTTATACTGTGCAATGTTTGGGATGAAAATATGAAAAAAAAAAAAATTTTTTTAAAAGTTATCTAATGTATGTTACCATGTAAAATGGAGGTTAAACTGATGATGATGATAATGGTGGTGGTGATGATGATATATTTTTGATAGTTTCTGAGTTTTAGGTAGACATACAGACTTGCAACTGCTCTTTATAACAACTTGAGCTTTTGGCTAGAAACAAAGTGTAGTATCTGTTCTGATGCTACACTTAGTCTATTCTATCCTCAGTAAAGGAGAAATCCTTCTAGAGTGAGGCAATTAAATTTTTTTTTTTTTTCAAATCTAGAGTGCCTCTTTTGAATTTCTGCTGGATTTCCCCCCACATTAAAATCAACCTTGCGTTTAATTCTGCCCTCGTGAGGAGGCAAGTAAATATAAACTGCTCTTTATATAATAGATAATGATGATGATGATGATGATGATGATGATGATTATCGTGGTTTTAGCAATCACCATAATCAAGATGATTTTTCTATCAAGCAGAAAAAAAAAAAACAAACAAAAAAAATTTTTTTAAGCTCGTGAGTGGCATCTCGTACCATTCTGAATTGCAAAGAGAAATTGCCAACACAAAGATTTATCTTTTCAATGTCACATCTGTCCTGTTGCCAATGTTCTAAGAACCGCCACAAAAAAGGTCATTGCGACACAAAACAATAAGTAATGTCTTTCTGATTAAATAGAATTATTGCATGACATGACGCTTTGCTATAAAGAACCGCTTTGTGTGATCGTCTGAGAATTGATTTCCCAATCTCAAATGAACAAAGCCAATGATTAAACAATGTTGATTAAATATTCAGTAATTAAAGCGTGACATTTTTTTTTTTTTTTACTTTTTACTAATGAGTCACTACTACAAGGCTAAGATTCACTCAAGGATAAAGGTTACACCTAGAAAAAAAAAAATGTGATCTGTTGGGTCATCCACTGAGCTTGAGTTAAGACTGTTTGAAACAGGAAAAGGTAAGTTTGCAAAACTAGTTTAAAAAAAAAATATATAGATAACTGAATCTCTTTCTGCTGTCTCTCTCTCCTCACTAGCAACTGGTTAAATAGTATTACTACGTGCGCTGTTATTTCTTTTTGTCAATGCAAATGATGATTCATATCTTAGTTACTTTTATTACATATGATGATGATTATGATGATGTAAACCTTCTCAAAGTTATCTAATGTATACTACCATGTAAAATGGAGGTGATCAGAGAAAGCGTGTGAAAATACTATCCTGGGTACCCAGCATTGCCCGAGTGTTTGGAGGTGTGTTGAGCAAAAAAAGTGGTAGTAGACAGGCAGGAAGGCAGGTTCGAACCCTTGATGCAAAGGTGGAAAAGAAAATGAAAGAAAATCTGACATTTTACAACTACTCCACAATGCGACTGGAAGTTCGGAATGTTAAAATTAGGCAAAGTCAATCCAACCGATACGAAGACTTGCAAAAATGGCTCGCAAAAAAAAAATCGACCCCTCCTTGTAGAAAACTACCCAGTTGAGGGTAAAAGAATTAATGTTTTTGGCCAATTTTTCGATATTTGTCATCGGAGATGTTGAGCTTCAAAATGATACTGATCTTGTGAAACTGTCACCTCTATCAAAAGTTTTAGGCAGACATACAAACATACATACATTTAAACAGACAGTTGAGATTTATATTACAGATGAGAAGCACATGTCATGAAAATAACGACCAAGTAATGAAAGATTAACAAAATCTCTTCTGCGAGAGGCAGGTGGTAGGGAGGAGAAAAGGGGGTCACCAACTAGATTTTAAAGTTCATTTGTTACTCTGTCAAGATAGGAAAGGGTATTTTGAGCAGTCACTCCGCAGATGTAGCAACAGCAATTCACCTTCTAATGTATTTGCCTCTTATATCTATAATAGTTTGATAGCATTTGATACAGTTAAAAAAAAATAAAATAAATAAAATAACGGGACTTGGGTGCCATCAACTAGAAACGAAACCCTAAGCAAAATTTTATAAGAAAAAAAAAAAAATGCTACTTGCTGGATGTGAACTTGCAAAACTTAAGTTCATAAGCGAACACGCTGTCAATCGGACCACAATAACACAGATGTTATAACGTAACAAATTTAGCTTTTTAAAATGAAACAACAAATTGACCACTTGCGCATGCACTATTAACATACAGCGTCAAACCAAAGTTTTACCCCCCCTCAAAAAAAAACATTTCTACATAAAATTGACGATTTTTTCTAATTTTCCAGTATTATGTGTCTGAGAGATCGCTCTTTCTAATGGTACCTCATTTAAACCACTTAGATGCAGATGATTAAAGTTTTTAGCAGACATACAAACTCACGTACTGACAGCCGAAATTTATATAGATGCAAAGGATTGTGTCATGGGTGAGATAGAAAAGACGTTCCAAAAGTAGTGCCTTGTATTTTTATTCCGCCTGAAGAGATCAGAGGGAATTACAAATTGCATTGCTATGATGATTGAACTTATGAATCATAACCTGAAAGTTTCAGCTCTCTGTTGCAGATATTGACGTTGTGAGACTAAGATCCCAACCCCTGTCATTTTATTTAAAAAAAAAAAAAAAAAACGAAATTAAAAACACTCACAGAAAACGCTGGCAAGGGACAGCTAGTTTATAATAACGACAAAATTTTTTATACTTGGAGGGGGGGGGCGCTTTTCATTGTATTTTAACTTTGAGTCAAAATTTTCTACCGAGTCAGTTGCATTCATAAAGATAACTGAATGAATAAAATATATGAAAAACCTTAATCATTGTATCTTGTATATTTACCTCCAGAAAAGCAGTTCATGTTCAACCAACAAGAAGTGACACAAAACCATCAGAAAATGCAAGAATGAGAGGAATGTCTAAATTATTAAAAGATTTTTCTCATAATTTTCGTCCAATCATTAGTTTTCTGATAATTTTCATCCAATCATCAGTTTTCGCATAATTTTCCTACAATCATTTATTGACTAGAATTGAGTATATGATATTTAGTGCAATTAAACCAGAAAAATTCAGCTTACCATTTTCATAGCAAATATTGCCGAGTGCACGACAAGCTTGGATGACATCATTGTTGTCAGAACTCTGGAGCATCTTCACCAAAGTAGGAATGATATTACCATCAACAAATGGCTGCCTGAGGGATTCTAAAAGAGAACAAAAAAACAAAAGAAAATCACATAAATATAAAAAGAAATAAAAAATAAAAATAAAAAAATAATAACCTGTTTTAAAAACATAAATGAAAAAAGATTTGCTGAATATCAATTTCTTCTTAAGGTCCCTTAAGCCTTGAATTTCAGAGATTTTTGTAGAAGCAAAAATCATGTAATGGTTTTGATCAAAATTAGAAAGAGGATTTTAGATATATTGTTTAGTATCATTATATCAGAATTTTAATCTTTATAAGGTGGTGTCAAGCTGATCCGCTTATGGAATTAATTTTACCTGTCCCAGGACAGGTATCCTGAAGAGAATATATACACACACACACACATATATATATATATATATATATATATATATATTAGCGCAAAACAGTCAAAACAGCTGTGATACAGCAAAAACATCCACACTGTGGATGACTATATAAGCTCCTCATTCTAGGGTTGAGAACTCTTGGTAGTGATATCGTATTGTATACTACTGCTTTAGCATAATGCAAAACATTGAGCTATCAATTATCAACAACACCTGCCTTGTAGTCAAGTGGGTAGACTCACTGACTATCAACTTGGTCATAATTTCGCTTCTGGCTTAGGTTGAGTGCTAATCTAGCCGTACTGAAGAGTTGTGATATAGCAAAACTGTCTGCGCATGAATACACACTTTGAAAGCAAGTCATTACTTAGGCATTTCTGGTTGAAGACGACCGAGTGTCTTTTTTTCAATTTTGTTGGTTATCTTTTCTATTTGCCGAGCAGTCTTTCTTGTTTAGGCTGGTAAGTTATATAGTATGGCACCCAGTGGTTGCTGTTCAGCCATATTCTCTAGCGCTTTCCATCGGTACTTCCAATCATCTTCAGAAGTGGTTGTTATTACCGTTTTTTTTTTTTTAATTTTATTTTTAAACAGTAACAACAACAACCACTCCTGAAGATGATCAGAAGTACCAACGGAAAACGCTAGAGAATATAGCCGAACAACAACCACTGGGCGCCATACTATATAACCTACCAGCCAGAACAAGAAAGACTGCTCGGCAAATAGAAAAGATAACCAACAAAATTGGGGAAAAGACAAACTCAGTTGTGTTTGACCAGATATATATATAGATATATAGATATATATGTTTTTTTTTTTTTAGAGATGAAAACTTTAAATTGATAACTTAATTTTCTTTAATTGCAGATTTGGCAACTATGCAATACTTTGATTTCAGCTTGGTTTGGCAATTCATCATGAAGAAATTGACAATTGAGCAGTGTTTGCAATTTGCGGATATGTAAAGTCCAATGTCTAGGCTGATAACTCAAACTATAACAAAATAGACCACTTGAAAGACATTTGATGCATTGCTGCTGAAATACAGCCTAGTTTAGTGCGTAGAGTTTCTGAAAATTGGACATCTACATTACTGCATATACATACAAGCTGTAGGGCCATATGTCCGAAATTGTATTTCGATTATAAATGCAAAAATCTTTGAAATAAACCATATATATGTGTGTGTGCATGTGTGTGTGCAATAAAACTATTTCTCTATGATTTATTTTAATTTAAAGTTTGCCGCCTTTATTAAAAAAAAAATCAAAAAAAAATTTATATATATATATATATATATATATATATGATGATGAGAATAAAGGAAATAATATTTTGAAATAATAGTACTAAGGATATGCATAGATACCTTAAAACACATAGCAAATAACAACAATCATATCTCCAACTGATAAAGGTTGTGGTAGAGTAATCATAGAAAAAAATTATATATATATATATATCATATATATATCATATATTCCGATAAATTTTGTTCTTTTTCTTGTGTATTGATATTCATATTAAAAACCCTTTTTTTCTATTTATTTGAAAAGAAAATACAACTTTTATATACGAGTCGTAGAATTGCATTCATCTGCAAAAGATCTAATTTGCATATTCTTTTGAACATTGATTTTAATTAATTCCCTATTAGTTTTTTCAGTTTTCTTATGGGATGATCATCTTAGTTAACTATTATGTGTTATTATATTCATGCAGATATTCTACATGATTTATACTTGCATAATATTTGCATAAAAAGGTTATAGTAAACACAAACCTTTTTCTATATATATTAATTTATGCGTATATATATTTGTTAAAAAAAATTGCCTATCAAACTCCTCTGTCAGTTTTTTTATTTACAGACATGAAACTTTGTATATAAGGTATAAAAAAAAATAATGTCAGTTTCTCAAATACCTGTTTTGGCCAACTCCGCAATGATATTTGCAATTTTTTGATGAGGTCCGTCTTTGGTGATCATTAATTGGTTAAACTCTTTAATCAACTCAGAAAATGGTTGGTCAGATGAAATTTTATCATTATCACCTACAAGTTGAAAAAAAACAAAAAAAAAAAAATAAAACATAAAAAGCACAGATTAAGAGAAACGTTTGTTTTTCTTTTTGAGAAAGTGAAAAAAAAAATTTTTTTTACAAAGGGGGTCACCACATATCAAGGCCAAGAGGCCACTCGAGGATAAGGGTTAATGTGTATATTGTAGTCATTGGGACAGTTGCGTAATAATTGTCCGTAGAAGCAATTTGGTATAATTAGATCATTTACAAGGACAGCTCAATAAGAACTTGTTTACATTAGACTTTAAGATAATGATATTGCAGTCAGCTGGAAAGCAGACCAGCAGAATAGAGTTCCACAGGCGGGCAGTTCTAGGTTAGTTCTTAGTTGAAGAAGCTCTGTTCATGAAATCCCATGTTTAGGTTTAGGCAACGATAGAGAGTAGGGGAATTTATTGATAGTGATTTTGGCGAGATGAGTGTTTTTTGTGAAGGATTAGCAAGAGGGGACCATTGATTGGAGCTCAGTCGAACACTTGCTATGAAAATAGCGATAGAGCAGTTTGAATAAGGGAATAAGATTTTCAAGGTTTTATATTTAAGTGGAACAAAATATGAAAGCTAATTTGTTTACTTAGATAAAAAAAAAATTTAATTACGTTAATGTGAATATTAATACTGAAATTAGACTTTGAATCGTTCTTTGGGTTTCTTTTACTTCATCAGCAAGAGAGCGCATATGTTAAGCACATGTTGAATTGCCCTAAAAATAGAACAAACGTCTTGAATGTATTTTTTCTATTTTTTGAAAGAATCTGATTGGACGGCAATTGTGCAATTGGTTTCATTAGCGTTCAGTGGTTTATTATGGCTTCTACTGAATTCTTTTGTGCACAATCATTCAATAATAAAAAAAAAAAAAAAAAAAAAAAAAAAAAATGAAAAGAATTCATAAATGAAATAAGTTCTTTTCTGTGCAAAAAAATTATATAAAGAAAAGATTTTATTGAACTAAAATAACTGTAATATTGAAATTAAGGCAACAATTTATATATAGCTTTTTTTTTTTTTTTAGTCATATTCACATATGTACATGCATGAGTGTGCATGCAACAATAAAGTATTGTTAAAATGTTATGGTCGTAACTAAATAGCAACTTTGCAACTTGAAACATTAATTTAAATTAATAGACTTTTCAAATTAAAACTAAGTTGAAATTTACAATCAAAATTTATTGTTCGACTGCATACTCCAAAAAAAAAAAAAAAAAAAAAAAAAAAAATTTAGAAATTCCTTATTCCACAGAGTTTCAAAGAATGCTATTCTTGTTATTCTTCTCATCAGAGGACAGAAAGAAATGCTATTCTTCTCATTCTTTGAAACTCCACGAATAAGGACTTTGTAAATTGTTTTTTTTTTTTTTTTTTTTTTTTTTTTTGGAGTATGCAGTCGAACAATAAATTTTGATTGTAAATTTAAACTTACAGTTTTAATTTTCTTTCTCTAATAATAAGCTCTACTCTCTATTGCATATTGAGCTTTTTTTATTCGGTTGAGATTAAATTATCTATAATATTGGTATTTATATTGAAGTTTACCATTGTGCATATCAGGAAAACACTACATCTTTTGATTTACACATGAGTTTAAAGGAATTCAAAGAATTTAATGAGGTTATTAAGAGTGCTCAATAAAACTAGAGTAAGATATATTTTGATGAATTTAAGCAAATTTACTTGGTCACAACACTAGACATGCTAATGTTTCAGACAAATGGTCGGTTAAAACTAGAAGTCCTTGTCAGGCGACTTATTAAATGGTTGCTTTCCACAGAAGAAACCAAACAGTTATCTGACGAAGACTTCTGGTTTTTACCGACCATTTGTCCAACCATTAGCATGTCTAGTGTCACAAACATGTATATTTGTTTTTGTGACACTAGACATATATATATATATATATATATATATATATATATATATATATATATATATATATATATATATATTATTTGATGTATAAGATAATCTCCTAAAGTAATGAACAGATAATTGTGAATTTCAGAATATATATTCTAAGTAACACAGTAACATAAGAACATTTTTTTTTTTTGTAAATTTTATCGTTTAGTAGCTGCGCCCACCCAAACTTGCACCCACCGCCAACAAACTTAAAAGAGGTTAAATAAAGAAATTGTTCTACGTTAAATTATAAGTTTTATCGTAATAATTTTTTTTTGAAGGTGAGCATTAATAATATGTATGTACTTTTGAAACTTGAATTTATATTATGCAATATGTAGTCTAGTCAAATTATTACTTTTAATTTTTATAAACTTTACCATATCCTCCAAACAAAGAAAAAAAAAAACCATTAAAATTCATGTGTGTGTGTGTGTGTGTGTGTGTGTGTGTGTGTGTGTGTGTGTGTGTGTGTGTGTGTATTTCTGAATAAGCACTTCCTGCAAACAACAATAATACCTTTGCGTATGTTGCTTATTTGAAAATTTATTTAAATCGTGAAAAAATTTTTCTTTCTCTCTCATATGTGTGTTTATGGGAAAAATATGCTCTTTTAATTGTATTTCACCCTTTTTTTTATTGTGTTTCAATCCTTTTATTTATAAAGCTCAATGTGTGTTTAATTACAGGGCATATAAAAATAGATGACAAAACAGCTATATTCCAAATTCCAAGATGTTATTCATCTTACCATTTCTTTCTTTCCACATTTCAAAACGTTCACTCTTGACAGTATCTGTTTCGTAGTGCAGGAACAATCATATAACTATTATGTCAATTTTATTTTTAGTTGTACAAACATTTTTGTTTTTAAACATCCGCATCAAATGAATGCATCTTGCAAGAATGCATTCTTGTCAATCGATTATTATATCAAATATGAGTTAATCAACGTTGGCTGCTCAAAAGCATTTTCCTGTATATTTTGATTAAACAAAACAGTTTTTAAATTGAGTTATGTTTAAAAAAAATTGCTTAAAAGTATTACAGTTTTTATTAATGTCATTGAAACACCTGCCGACAATTCAAAAGTTTTCATAAATATTTAATCATATTAACAAATATTGACTCAAGAAGTTACGGATGTTTTTAATATAATTTATTTTCTGTTGTAAAAAAAACTTTTTTTTTCATTTTTAAATGTACAAAATTTTCCTTTTTTCATTCAAGCATGACAAAGATCCACACAAAATTCCACCCAAATTAGCCCAGTAGTTTCTGAGAAACAGTGGAATAAACGTTGTATTGTGATGACTAATCCTTATTAATCCTTAAATGTGCATCAAACGGATACCATAATACTTAGTTAACTGCACCTTATTATAACAAAGGTCCATACAAAATTCCAGTTAGATCGACACAGTAGATTCTGAGAAAAAGTTAAAAAAAAAGGCAGTCAGACTAAGCAGAATATATAAACTTGAAAATACACAACATACACCCACAAAGTTGGTATTTTTATTTAAGACTTTTTTTTTTAAATTGGCATAACCCCGGGTGTATAATATCTAAAACTAAAATATATTATTTGGGGCCAAATGGTCAGTTATATCGTCTAATGTTCCTATTTACTTGCCATGAGGGAAGAGTTAGACAAGGTCTATGTTTAATGTAGGAGAAAATCCAGCTCCCCAAAAAGGGACACTCTGGATAGGAACAAAGATAAAAATTGTCTCTGTCATGAAGAATTTCTCCCCCACTGACCAAGGATATGAATGCTGAAGTGTAGCATCAGAACAGACACTACACTGTGATCTTGGCCCGAAGGCCATATCAGATCTTTTAATATTATCATGTAAAGGAAACTAACTTGGATTTTTTTTTGCAGAGTTATTTCCCTTATGCTGACTCTTGTTATGTGTGTTTATGTCCAGAAAGAGGAATTTATAAACTATGGGAGACATTCCAATAATAATGCCTCCTATTTTTTATTCCATCCGAACGGATCAAAGGGGATTACAAATTGCATTGTTATGATGACTGAACTAATGCATACATGACTTGTAATTATGTTGCATCTCTGTTGCAGATATTGACAGTGTGAGACTAGGAAAGCAACTACAGTCATGGAAGTGCATCATCAGAAGCAGAGAAGCATTATTGAAATACTTGCAAAAGTGTATTGACAATGATGGTGACTATGTAGAAAAATAAATTCTGGAGCACTTCTGTCTTCGTAGCTCTAACTTTTTAAATAAAAAAAAACAAAACAAAACAGGAAGCTTTACCGCTGGAATGACCATCGTACATTAGAAACAGATTGATTATCTTAAAGTGGAAAGCATGTCGTTTGCAATTGAAACAATGACACAAATCCCATTACTTTTCAGACGCAGCTCGTATGTACGTTGTCCTTTGCTTAAACCACTGACTTGCATCTCAAGTACTTGCATTCACTTGAAATTCCTAATTTTATCCTAGCTATAAAATTAGGTCATGTTATGCGAGTTTTGGTTTGGTGCTAATTGTCCTATTGTGTGGCTTGCTAATAAAATTGTGTTCTATTTAGCCATTGTAATTTTAACATGGCTTCAACGATGATAAATTTAGTATTTTGTTTTTTTTAACATTTGATTCTCCATCTTTCCTAATTTGGATTTAACTCTTTATTTTGTGTTTAAAGCAAGGTGATACCTATAAAAGGCCTGGCAGCCTTGTGGCAAGGGTTCATGATTGAGAATATGCCTGAAATTCTGTACACATTCTGTACACATCAATTTTTCAGATTCCTGGATTGGGACAAAAAATAAAAAATCAGAACAGATACTACACTTTATATAAAACTATCATAAATAATTTTATATCTATATAATTACAAAACTCTGTGAACCCTGCTTGCCTACATCTTGTCTTCAATGATTAGGCGATTCCATCTTTTAAAAAAGGGATGACAAGTGAATCACTATGTGTATAGGTATGACTCAGCGGCTAAGGAATGAGGGTGGAAAGTTGAATGTTTTGGTTTCGATTCTATCTGATGGCAGCCAAGTCATATTTTTTAAAAAAACTTTTGACATGATTAAAATATATTAGGTTCAATATAATAATCACTAGATAATTGTCTCTATAATAATAAATACATAATCAGCATGAATTAAAATATCATATTGAAGCGTATCTAACGACCGAGCAATGTCGGGCAGCCTGCTAGTATATTATTAAATATTACTAAAATACTATTTAATATTTGAAAATGTTAAGAATTTGAATCATTAAATCTACGACAACAACTAAATTCTACATTAAAATATTAAAAAGGGTTGATAGGACACAAAACAAGCATCATATCATGCGATATAAAAGAAATTGCAACTTTTCAACTTAGAAAGGTTGTAGACTGACCACCAATGTACGTGCTGACAAATTAACCCATTTTTCTTTTTTCCCAATTGGGTTTACATGAAAAATTTTGGTCTTGTCTGTCGGGGGGGGGGGGATATTTTTTGTATGGGAGGCCAACATAGGCTTTATAATTAGAAAAGCAGTCATGCAAAGAATTGGTTAAAGAGGAGATAATAAAAAATAGTTCAACACACACACACACACACATTCTAATAAGTTCAAGAGCAACTGGACTCCTGAAAAAGGTTCGAGGTGTGGGAAAGATTAGGGCAATTACACTTGATGGAATGATTGGAATATATAAGATAGCGAGTGAATATTTTGCATCCAGTAGGATGCCCCCCTCTCACTTTAAACAAACTAATAAGAAAATTGAAATGTATGTATGTATGCATGCATGTGTGTGCATATATATATATATATATATGCGTTTTATTTTTTATTACCGTATCTTTCTGTTAAGTTACATTATTGTTTCAGCTACTCGGCAGTTTTTTGGCCGCCTGTAGCTTCCTTGGGGGCAGGGGCGTCGATATGTGTATGTATCTGTGTATGTGCGCATCCATGTCTACGCATGCGTACCAAATCTCAATACCTTAAAGAAAATTTGACGTAAGCGAGAGCAACGCGGGTGTCTATGCATGCAGGCGCACATGTGTACATATATTTGCACGCCAGGGCGGGGATGTATGTGTACATGTGACCGCTAGCTAACCCTCTCCAAACAATTAACAACAAAATAAAAACTAAAAACAAATAAACCGAATCATAGCCCCCCCCCGCCTCCAAACATAAGCGAACACCCAACAGGTCAAGACATACTTACCAAGAAATCATCTCACCAACTAAAAACTTTAACATTATGACTCGAATTTTAAAGTAACCCCCCTCCTCCCACATATTCTCCTTCCCCTAGTGTATCCCTATGCCCACGACCACACCAGAAATGAACTTCCCAGACCCTCCCCCACAAGTTCCTTAAACCCCAAAACTAAAACATTATCTACATACCAAGTGCCCCTCCCACCTTCCCCCTTGTTCCCTTCCTCTCTCTCTCTCTCTTTCTTCCCTCCTCCTCGCAACCCCCCCCCCGACCTCATTCACCCCAAAATAGCGAACATTTCTGTAAAAGTCTGAGGAAGCTATAGACAGGCAAAAAACGGCCAAGTAGCTGAAACAATAATGTAACTTAACAGAACTTAACATATTTGCTCTACAACAGTATTGAGCACTTTCTTCAGTTATTACTAATTGCCATCTCCACTAATATATATATATATATATATATATATTTAGTTGTGGAAATGAAAAGTTAACCAACTTCTTTGGATTTCTGGATTTTTGGATTTTACCGTTATTGGATATTTTACCCTTCACCAGACTATCCATTCACGTGAAATCACCTTTTTTTTCAATTCCCTCTGCTTCACTATTTGTTACCAAGTAAGATCTATGATTTACTTGTAGTTTCATTAAATACTTTTGCAAGCAAAATTCGATCCCACATTTTGCTAAATCCTACCTTCTGATGAGAAGGAAAGTATTTCTGCGAAATTCCACGGATTAAGGACTATCCACTTATTTTGTGCTTCCTTTTTAAAATTAAATGTTTTTAACTCTTTTTCAAAGTGTGTTTTAACATGTTTGTTCTTTATATATATATATATATATATATATATATATATATATTAATGAGGAGACGATTCCAATATTTTTCCGATACAATTACCAATTCCGATTCTTTAAAAATCTCTAATTATTTAACTAACAGATTGTTATTTCCTCCGATTTCTATAAAAAAAAAAAAAAAAAAAAAAAAAAAAAAAACATGTTAAGTTGCAGACATTTTCCTAAACATCAAAATACATGTTTGGAGGATGATATATCGATTTTAGATTAACTGGTAATTTAAAATCAATAAATATTTATTATTTTATCATTATTACCAGCAATGTTCGATTTTGGTCTAAAACAAAATCAAATAAAAAAAAAAAGACAATTAAAAGAATCGTTTTGGCATTGAAAATAGGCATCAATTTTTCCGATTCCTGGATTGGGACAAAAAAATAAAAATCAGAACAGATACTACACTATGCTTTTGGTAAAAGACCTCAACTCTTTATGGCTTTATTGATAATCTGTACACCTTCAAAATGATGATCTAGGGAAAATAAAAAAAAGTCACATGAAGGAAGGTCAGGTGAATACGGAGATTGTTCCAGTATAGAACAACCTAGACCCACGTACATCCAGCAAATTGTACATGACACCAACTGTGATCCTGGAGATCTGAGAGAGAGAGAGAGAGAGAGAGAGAGAGAGAGAGAGAGAGAGAGAGAGAGAGAGAGAGAGAGAGAGAAAGAAAGAGAGAGAAAGAAAGAGAGAGAAAGAAAGAGAGAGAAAGAAAGAGAGAAAGAAAGAGAAAAGAGAAAGAAAGAGAAAAGAGAAAGAAAGAGAAAAGAGAAAGAAAGAAAGAGAGAAAGAGAAAAAGAGAAAGAAAGAGAGAAAGAGAAAAAGAGAAAGAAAGAGAAAGAGAAAAAGAGAAAGAAAGAAAGAGAAAAAGAGAAAGAAAGAGAGAGAGAAAGAAAGAGACAGAGAGAGAAAAAGAAAGAGACAGAAAAAGAGACAGAGAGAGAGAGAGAGAGAGAGAGAAAGAAAGAGACAGAGAGAGAGAGAGAGAAAGAAAGAGACAGAGAGAGAGAGAGAAAGAAAGAGACAGAGAGAGAGAAAGAAAGAAAGAGACAGAGAGAGAAAGAAAGAGACAGAGAGAGAGAGAGAGAAAGAAAGAGACAGAGAGAGAGAGAGAAAGAAAGAGACAGAGAGAGAGAGAAAGAAAGAGACAGAGAGAGAGAGAAAGAAAGAGACAGAGAGAGAGAGAAAGAAAGAGACAGAGAGAGAGAGAGAAAGAAAGAGACAGAGAGAGAGAGAAAGAAAGAGACAGAGAGAGAGAAAGAAAGAGACAGAGAGAGAGAGAGAAAGAAAGAGACAGAGAGAGAGAGAAAGAAAGAGACAGAGAGAGAGAGAAAGAAAGAGACAGAGAAAGAGAGAAAGAAAGAGACAGAGAAAGAGAGAAAGAAAGAGACAGAGAGAGAGAAAGAAAGAGACAGAGAGAGAGAAAGAAAGAGACAGAGAGAGAGAAAGAAAGAGACAGAGAGAGAGAAAGAAAGAGACAGAGAGAGAGAAAGAAAGAGACAGAGAGAGAGAAAGAAAGAGACAGAGAAAGAAAGGAAGAAAGAGACAGAGAGAGAAAGGAAGAAAGAGACAGAGAGAGAAAGGAAGAAAGAGACAGAGAGAGAAAGGAAGAAAGAGACAGAGAGAGAAAGGAAGAAAGAGACAGAGAGAGAAAGGAAGAAAGAGACAGAGAGAGAAAGGAAGAAAGAGACAGAGAGAGAGAGACACACAGAGAGACAGAGAGAGAGAGAGAGAGAGAGAGAGAGAGAGAGAGAGAGAGAGAGAGTCATATTGATCCGGACTAAGAGCCCGACTAGAGAGAAAGAGAATTCCAATATCGTGATGTTCAAATGGGTTACATGCTCCTTTGTAAGTAGTGGCACTGCCATTAGATACAGAGATGTATGTGAAAAGAAAAAAAATCTCAGAAACGAAGGAGAACAGTGAAATATATTATTGTTAAGTCGCATTTAAGGAATGGAGAGCGTTTGAGTTAACAGATGTAGAACAGTTGAGGTATTAGGGTCAGTTCACAGAAGATGGTAAAAAAAACATGGGAAGAAGTGATAAAAAGTGGCTTGATAGAAAGAGGGATAAATAAAAACCTGGTCAGAGATAGGTTAGTTTGGAAATCAATTACTAAAAGCCGTCCAACACATGCCAGCATGTAAAACGGTCTTGGTCAGCACTGAAACAAAGGGATTTGAAGAGTATTTTATTTGTAGCGGGAACTGGCAGGTCAGACTGCTAAAAGGGAAGAAGGCAAAGAAAGTTCTTTTAAGGTCGTCGAAGGTCAGTAAGTACCGTGTCGTCCCCGGCTGGATAGCAGTTGTCTTAAATCGTGACCGTCAATGCTATAGCAAGATGTCCGGTGGACAGGAGATGAAAGAGGATAAATGTTGCTATGCTGGTGGTCCGGATCTGACTGCTGACGTTCACTTAAGACTTTTAGGGAGCATATCAATGCGCCCTGTTAGCTGATTGGTCAGCCTGTGGCCAGAGAACTCAGAGGGGAGTACTGATTCACCAGAGATAATAGTTCTCTGACTGCTACAGATTTCTTTCCCAAATAAGTTTACATCTCTATATTTTGAAAATATGAACATTATTTTGTGAAGTTACAACTTGGTTTCTTTACCGAACAGACATCGAACACAAAACAACAAACTAGCCAACTTACATTCTTGACATATCCAAAGCGCAAAACCACTAAAGTCCAACAAACAAATAGTTCTTCAGTTTAGAACCCAGCGACCCATCTGTCTCTCAGACCAAACTAACCACCTATGCCCCTTTTTTTTCTTTTTTTTTTTTTGCTGGAATATATATATATATATATATATATATATATATATATACATACACACACACATTTAAAGTGATGATTGTGTAGTCCCAACGAGAAAAAATATATATATATTTAAAAGAGTGTAGCCATCAACAATCGTGTTTTTCAGCCTTTTATCATATTTTTATTTAAAAATATTTTTATAACGCGTTTCAAGCTTTGTTTCGCTATCTTCAGATATTTTCGCAAAAAGGTTGTTTTTTTTAAATGAGAGTTTAAAATGTTATTTTTACTATCTGCTGATACTAGATGTGTTTTTCAGAGTGATGAGGTCTCAGACATTGTCTCCAACAGTAAGGTTGGTAGTGTCCAGTTAAAGTTGAGTTCAAATAGGGGCTTTTGGTTCAATTGGTGAAGGTTTTTATGGTTTTTATATGACTTTCTTTCCCCATGTATAGTACACACTCACACACAATTACACACACATACATATACATACATGTACATATACACACTTATATGACGCAGGTTTATATATATATATTTATATATATATATATATATATATATACATATATGAGTTTTGAGATGATTAATCGGAATCGGAAAAATCGGAACTTTTTTGGGTATCGGAATCAAAAAAATTGGTGCCAAATTTCCGATGCCAAAAAAACGGTTCTTTTAAGTGTCTTTTTATTTAATTTTGTTTAAAACAAAATCTTCCACTGGTGGTTGTAAATATTTATTGATTATAAAACGAGTAAAACTAAAATCTATATATCATCTCTCACACGTGTTTATTTTTCCGCTTGCGAAAATATTTGCGTGCATACTTAACATGTGTTTCTATGGTAATAAATAACAATTCTATTGTTAAATATTTAGAGATTTATAAAGAATCAGAATCGGGAAGTGCATCGGAATTGGTAATTGTATCAGAATTGGGAAAAATATTGCAATCATTCTGTCACTAATATATGGAGGAGCGTCAGATGAATCCAGTATGGTGACGTTCCTATCAGTTGCATACTCCTTTTTTATCAGTTACTCCTTTCTGAGTAGATGCATTGGGCCGATCTGGCTAGAATGTTGTACGAGGTAGGTTAGACAAGCCTACTTAAAAATTATGTGCTATTTTGTCACCGGACATAAAAACTGCCTATTATCTGGACGATTTCAAGTGATTTGATTCCTCAGTATAGAGGCCGTTTCAAGAACCTATGATCGTTGTTCAAAAATCCCAACCAATTTCTTGGGTGGTCCCTTCTCTTTAACTAAACATTTTTCCTAGAGGTCTGCTATTTATAGTTTTCTGCATGTTTACGTTAATTGAAACTGAGCAAAATTGATCAGATTGGATTTGAACTTAAAAGATCTAATTCAGCAAACCAGTATTTTACATTTTATTTTTAGTTGCGATCTTAAATGCAAGCTTAACCTTGATTAACAACCTTGATTGAGACCCTCAAAATCATACAATAGCAAGTGCTCTATATAAGGAAAACAAGTTATGTATATGTGGAAACAAGCGCCCAATGGTGATGCGTGCGTATTGGAAAATATCACAAAAACACTCGAAGCCAGACCGACAGGAAACAAAAAAAAAGTGACATATGCAAATTAATACACAGTGGAATTTGAGCATATAAAAAGCCGGTATTTCTTTCACTGGCGAGAACATTCTTTTTTTTGACTCGGAGTCATTTGAACGTACCGTAAATTCGCATGCCAGTGGGAAGAAAGAAATATGGATTTTCTATGAACATCGAAACTGGAAAAGAAAAATGATTGTCGTTTTTGTGTGTGCCGAGAACATTGCAAGCTGAAGAAAACCTCTTTTTTTTTTTCACATGAATATTTAATGGTATTCGATCATTCTAAGCTAAATTTTAATTGCAACACTTCAATATACCACTACAGGGCCCTACATTGCGAGTGAAACAGTCACATTTGTGAGCGATCTTTCAAAGTGACGACTAGAAATAATGAAACGCTTATCTTTTGGCGATTGTATTTCTTTCACTGACAATCTTCCAAAACTCACTACTGAGTGAAAAATATCTTTTCAACTTTTTTTTCTTTTAAATAAAACGAACAACGTTAAATTATTTAAACAATAAAAGTTTAATAGAACAATATACTCTATTTTTTTTTTAATGAAGGCTGTTTAAAAAATATCTTAATAAATTAGAATGTTTATACCTTCAAGAATCAAAATAAAATTTGTTGTATATTTAGAATTGCACTTATTTAAGAAACAAACAAAAAAAACCAGAAAAATCTTTATGATGTGCATACTTATCACAGAACCAAGATGTCATATTCTAAAAATCATGTACGTTTGGCTAGTAACTTTTCTGTTGGGCTAGTAAACGAAAATATTTAGTTGTCAAAGGTCAACTAAAGATAAACTTGTCCATAGAGCACTGCACTACGTTCCCCAAGCTCTCCTCTTCCTACCTGAAACAGCGGTCAGAGTTACAGATTGCATCTAACAACATGATCAAAATTCAATCTTTATAAAGGCGACCTCTGCTGAAAAAAGACAAACTGACTGATGTGGAGGTTCTGCTCATCTTTGTACCCCCCTACACATGACACTTATCTCTGTGGTGTTCTAGCAAAAACAACAAAGAACAAAAAGCTCTTCGTCAAGACATGGAAGAAACCCCAACCTCACAAGCAACTACAGCTGTCAGTGAAGAATCTGATGATGCCGATGATCTGGATGATTGCAATGCATTCATGGATTATGCTGAGACCAACATCACAGTGACTAAGTAATGTCTCCTATTTTTATTCCGCCCAAATAGATCAGAAGGGATTGCAAATATTGTTATGATGACTGATCTTATGTATTCATGATCTAAAAGTTACATCTCTCCGTTACAGATATTGATGGTGTAAGACCAAGAAAGCAACTCCTGCTATGAATGTGCATCAAAAGTAGAGGTGCCATAGAATTCCTAGCAAAAGTGCATTGAGAATGGTGGTGACTATGCAAAAAAATAAATTCTGGAGCACAAACGATCTCTTGTTTTAATGCTATTACTCCTGTCTTTGTAGCTCTTGAGCTTAAAAAAGAAAAAGAAAACGAGAAAAAGAAAAAAAGAAAAGAGAAAAAAAGAAAAGAGAAAAAAAGAAAAGAGAAAAACAGAAAAGAGAAAAACAGAAAAGAGAAAAAAAGAAAAAGAGAAAAAAAGAAAAAGAGAAAAAAAGAAAAAGAGAAAAGAAAGAAAAAGAGAAAAAAAGAAAAAGAGAAAAAGAGAAAAAAAGAAAAAGAGAAAAAAGAAAAAGAGAAAAAAAAAAGAAAAAGAGAAAAAAAAAGAAAAAGAGAAAAAAAAGAAAAAGAGAAAAGAAAAAGAAAAAGAAGGAGGCCTTACTTTTGGAACGACCCTTGTAAAAGCAATTCATGTTACGGTTTTACTTGCAAAGTTTTGAAGCAACTTAGCAACCATTCAAAAGACGATTGCATTAGTTATGCACAGACATAAGCTTTCTTGTGGCATTACTCAGCGGAAAGAATAGCGAGCCATCGAGTGGGTTTTTGCGACTTGCATTCATAATGAGTCAATTATTATTCATACGCTGTTGAGTTATGTTTTGCTTTGCATAATATTGCATTACCAAAGTGTCAACAGTTACCCCAAACACAGTAGAGGTTTGGATCCTTTCAAATGCTTGCTTTTTCAAGAATAAAATAAAAACCCGACTTGGTGTGGCTGTAATGATGTATTCATAGCTATGTGTGAGGGGCTGAGGGGATAGGAGAAAGAAAAATAGCTTTAATAAAAGAAATACAGCATGTTCTCGTACGATCACTGAAGTTAAGCAACGTTGAGCCTGGTCAGATGGGTGACCATTTGAGAATGTTGACACTTCTCTGTAAGAACTGCAAAAATCTAACATCGACATCTCTGATCGGGATATACATGCAACTGGGATATATTAATATTTCCTTGTCACTTCCTCTTTTAGAGGAATCTGGTTCAACCCGCCTATGGTGAACGCTGCTGGCTGACTAATTATAAAATATGATCTTAGAAAATAATGAAAACTTATATTTATTCTTAAAGAATTTGATGCTTGCTCAAACTCTGAATTTACTGATGAAAATATAAAAAGTTTGAATGCAAAACGTGATAAATTCTACTACATTCAATACCCTAACCAAAACGACACTTACTCTAAGCAGATTGACCCAGCTTCCTCCTTCAGAGGAAGTTTTATGAGAATATTAAACTCCCAAGCATTTCCCAGTTGCATGTATATTCCAATCAGGGGAGATAATGATGTTAGATTTTCGCAGGGAGGTATTGACATCCTACATACAGCGCCTGATATTCCCAAATTTCACCCATCTGGTATTGACCAGTGTAAACATTGCTTAACTTCAGTGATCTAATGAGAACCAGTGGGTCGATGTCCTACATACAGCGCCTGGTACTGACCATAGTTGGGACCCTAACAGGTACTACCACTCCGAGTCAGAGTGGACCTGGGAGCAATGGCAATTAAAGGGCGGCTCCAGACTCCCAAAAGCCCGCAAGATGGGGCCTCCCCATCGGATATAGTTTAAGGTCATATCCAGAAACGTCCAAATGCTTGTCATGCTCTGCTTTCACTATCGCCTCTCGGCAGATCTGCAGCAGAACGATTTCGGACATCCTGTATTTCAGGTTACCGGTAATCATCCTGCATTCCTTGTTGGTCTAGACATCAACCCAAGCAGAATGAGCCCAAACTGCTACACAGTTGTTTGCGGTTGAATAGTATAGCATTAAAGCTGACAGACGTAGTGTTCGTGCCTTCAGTGATCTAATGAGAACCAGTATATTGACATCCTACATACAGCACCGGGTAATCCCAAATGGTCACCCATCTGATACTGACTAGATTAAATATTGCTTAACTTCAGTGATCTAACAAGAACTGGTGTGTCAACGTGATTATGCTGTAATATAATTACTTTAAGTAGAAACATTAGACAATAAAAAGGATGAATATATTAAATCTAGATTGCTTATTTTAATTGAAAGCAAGAAGAAATTACACCAATATCATATTATGTTAATTACGACTTGGTGATGTTGGGGTGTGGTTGAGTGTTGAAAGGCAACACTTTCTGTCATGATAGCTTTCTAATTTTGAAAATGGTATCCATCATTCAAACACTCCATATTATCTCAAACCTATGTGTGACAGATCGACTAAAAAAAAAAAATAAAAATAATAGATACATAAGAATTCACATTTTATTTTAAAATATATGCATAATACGAGTGAGGTTCCAAAAGTAATGCCTCCTAATTTTATTCTGTCCGAATGGATGAGAATGGAGATTGCAAATTGTATTGTTCTGATAACTGAACTTATGCATTCATGATCTGAGAGTTCCATCTTTCTGTTGCACATATTGACAGTGTGAGACTTAAAGAAAGCAACCTGCCATGGATGTGCATCAGAAGCAGAGATGCGTCATTGAATTCCTTCATGCAGTAAAAAAATTTAACCCATCAACAGTCATGGGCAGCTGCTGAATGCTTACTAAGCTGAGAACACAGAAGCTGGGTTTGTCGATTTCAAAGTGGCAATAGAGACGCGAGTGACAAAGTGCGCTCTGTCGATTTCAGAGTGGCAATAGAGATGCGAGTGACAAAGTGCGCTCTGGACTTTTATGTCTGAGGTATCAAAAGAGACTGGCAAAAATGCATTGAGAATGGTGGTGACTATGTAGAAAAATAAATTCTGGTGAACAAAAGATTGCTCATTTTAATGGTACGACTTCCATCTTCATAGCTCTTGAACGTTTTAGGTTTGGAGTTAAATAAAATAGAAGTCCTTACTTTTGGAATGACCTTCGTAATACATCAGGATAGTATGTTTAACGTCCGTTTTATATGCTGTATTGAAAGCCAGTTCAAGAAGTTTGTTCCTCAGGGAGGGGGTGTGAATTTCAATTAAATATTTATTTTTAAAAGGTCTTACGGCAATTAATTTGTGAGAAGAGTGAGTGGTGATTTAATAGAAATCTTTAATGGAATTTCTAATTACGGTGGACATTTTTTAGCATCTATGCAGTTTAGCGCTCAATTTTTGGAAACTTGGCATCATCATTTTCTGATGGATTATGTAAACAACTGCAAGATGCTAACGCCAAGACTGCCAGATGAAGATTAATTCAAAATACACTCACCCCCTTGACGTGTGAAGAATGGCTTTCTATTAAGAAAGCCATTCTTAATATGAGAAAAAGGAAAGGATTTCATGTTGACATAGCATGTTGAAAATCATTTTTGGGTCAAAAAATATTTATTTAATGGATTTCACACTTTAATCGAAACAGCTGATTGTATAATTGCTTCGACATCTTCCATAATCTGCCAGAAGATACTGATTGGGTCATAAACTGACTGAATACACAATGTTTTTAATATTTCTCCCTGATCTAAAAATCTTCCACTCTAGATCTGAAATAGAAGACTTGCAGCCAATATGGTGCTAAGATCATTGGGAAAAAATGGTTGAATCATTCTACTGCTCCAGAAAGTACCCGATTTCTGAGGAATTCCTCTACTTACATAAATCAAATACATCCTAAGATCAAATACTGCTGCTACATGTGGGGAGGTACTTCACAGAGCATTCATTTACTCTAGAAATTTATTATAAAGCACTCATTCTAAGTCAAGGGCCTATAACTTTTGCCCGTTTTTAACTGACTAACATGTCTAGTATCAGGGCTCTACATTACAAGTGAAACAGTCGCAGTTGCGAGTGATTCTTAAAAATGGCGACTAGAAATAATGAAACGCTTATCTTTTGGCGATTGTATTTCTTTCACTGACAATCTTCCAAGGCTCACTACTGAATGAAAAATATCTTTTCAACATTTTTTTAATAAAACGAACAAAGTTAAATTATTTAAACAATTTTTTTTTTAATGAAGGCTGTTTAAAAAAATATCTGAAGAAATTAGAATGTTTATACTTTCAAGTATCAACATAAAATTTGTTGTATATTTAGAATTACACTTACAGAAAAAACTTTGTTATGTACATAATCGTCAAAGAACGGAGATGTCATATTCTAAAAATCATATGGGTTTGGTTAGTAACTTTTCTATTTGGTTAGTAAACGAAAATATTTAGTTGTCAAAGGTCAACTAAAGATAAATTTGTCCGTAGAGTCCTGAGTATATACATATATGCGTGTGTGTAGAAAATATTTAGCATTTTTTAAGGATAGAATCAATCTATAAATATTTCCATTAATCTATAAATATTTCCATTTTTAAAATTTTTAGATTGAAATTCTGAAATAAATAAATATGTACGAGAATTGTTACAAAAGTAGTGCCTTATATTTTTTTAATTAAAAAAGTTGAAGAGCTCCAAAGACGAGAGCGGTACTATTAAAACAAGCGACTCTGGTGTTCCAGAATTTATTTTCCTACATAGTCACCACGATCCTCAATGAACTTTTCCTAGGAATTCAATGATGCATTTCTGCTTCTGATGCACATCCATGAAAGGGTTGTTTTCTTTGAGTCTCACAATGTCAATATCTGCAATAGAGACATGAAACTTTCAGGTCATGAATGCATGTTCAGTCATTATAACAATAAAATTTGCAATACCCTCTGATTCTTTCATAAAAAATAAAGGATAGGAGGCATTACTTCAGGAGCGCCCCTATATATATATATATATATATATATTAGTGTTGAGATGAGTAATCGGAATCAGGAATCGGAAAAAAATCGGAAGATTTGGGGGTATCGGAATCGGAAAATTTGATGCCAATTTTCTGATGCCAAAACGATTCGTTTAATTGTCTTTTTTATTTGATTTTATTTAAACCAAAATCTTCCATTGCTGGTAATAATAAAATAAATATTTACTGATTTTAAATTAGCAATAAAGCTAAAATCGATAGATTTTCGTCCACAAGTTTATTTTGATGTTTATGAAAATATCTGCATATGTAACATGTGTTTTTACGAAAATCAGGAGGAAATAAAAATCTTATAGTTAAATAATTAGAGATTTAGAAAGAATTGGAATCAGAATTGGTAATTGTATCGGAATCTGGAATTTAGCCTGGAATCAGAATCGTCCCATCATTAATATATATATTTTTTAAATCCCCGAAAGTGTTTCATGGTAAACAACTCATGATCCCTTAAAAAATAAATTATTATTGGTACTATAAGTGAATTCGAGAGAGCAAGTTGATGCAGTGATTGCAGGCGATTGGATAGTTTTTTTTTTTTTTGTATAGTTTTAAAGGTTAAAAACTTCCAAGACATATATATATATATATATATATATATATATATATATATATATATATATATATATATATATTATTTGATATTTTCCAAACCAAATGCATAAATGAACTGCAACATCTGTTGGTAAAGAAATCTTACCCATTTCCTATAGATTTTTTTTATTTTCAGTTCGTTTCCTTTCAGACCGGATGTAACACCCTCCTCTCAAATCATACACAACGCAATTGTAGAATAAGATACGAGCTAGTCCATTATCAGAACTGCCGATGATTTAAACGAATAACTGGTTCACAACAAAAAGATTTGCATATTTTTGCATTTAAATAAATGAATAAAAAAGGAAGAGTTTAAATGGCAACAATTGCTATTTACAACACTTGACATGTTACGATTTCAATTCAATAGCAATTTGTATTTTGAGGTTTTATTTGGAACTAGCAGGCTGCCCAGCGTTGCCCGGTCATAAAATATGCATAAATACATCTTAATTCAGGAAGAAACTGAGACATGTGTATGCAAGTATTATGTTTTTTTCTAAATCGTTCACTTCTTGTAAGTAAAAAATAAAAAAAAAACATACTCAAGCTGAGATCGAAACCAAAACCTAGAAACTGGCTCAATATATGTTACCGTGACATAGGCTGACATATTCGGTGGGGTTTTAACAGTATTTTGCATATTTTTTTATTTTTTAACTCCATTTCCCAAACTTACCGTGTCAAAGTAAGAGTCGGGCGCCATTTTAAATTTTCCGATACATCGGTAAACACTATGTTTTTCGAGCTGAATAAACATGCTACATTAAATAAAAACACTAGAAAATTATCCAGTTAGGTAGAAAAGTAACTTACCTTGCCTTTGATAACATTTATTTGTTATATATTTATTTTTTGACAACTTTTTCGAATCTGTGTGTACAGTAATACAAACCCAATAAGTTTAAGAACATGTTTTTTTTTAAACTGTTACTACTGTTACAAGTGACTCCATATATATCTTTTTTTTTCAGACTTCAATTTAAGTAAGAGGGAAAAAGTAAAACTATGAAAGCCTTTAGAATGCTCCTGATACCATCACTTCCAAGTTGCCCAACCGAACTAGTTTCAAACCCAGATAAGAGGTTTTGAAGGTAGATAGTACCAGCTTTGATGTACTGACATGGTTCTATGTACAAAAAAAAAAAAAAAAAAAAAAAAAAAAAATGCCAAGCAGCCATTTTTAATTCCTAATTCACTCTTTTTATATATTAGAATCAATTATGCAAATTGTGTTGATTCTTTGGTAGAAATTAGCAAAGAGCCTGGCACAGTTGCTAAATGCTAAACAGGTTAGGTAAAAATGCCAAACAGGATTCTTAATGATAAAAACTGATGCAGTGATTCGGATGGCTAGCACGTAGAATCAAAGCTAACAATTAACGATTAATTACATCCAGCAAACTTAAGCTATTAAGGAGCCCCACGTGAGAGCTACTGCAGCTTAATGCGGTCCACTTTTTTGTTTAAGCCATTTTGGGTGCGGTAGAGACGGTATTACAAAAAAAAAAAAAAAAAAAAAAAAAAAAAGAAAAAAAAAGATTTTCATTCTTTTCATCTGAAATCAGAGAAGGTTCTTCTCTTCTTGAAGGAATTGGACGAAAATAATGCGCCTTGAATTGATATCAATGGCTTAATGAGCTGCAGAAATGAATCATTTTCATTGGCCTCCATTTTATTTTCTTGCTTCCCACAGTTGATTACAGTTAATCAAATCTCTTTGAAAATGAGATTGAAGAAAACCTCCGTTTCACTCAGTTCGTTTTTGCATGGTGGTCATGCAATGATTACAAGTGTTGATGATTCCTACAAATTAACGTGAAAATGCAAATAGCTATAATTGCTTATACTCTTTCCCTCTCTGCTTCGTTGGAATTCTGGAATTTGCTTTTTTTCCTCCTCATCCTCCCTCCCCAAGCTAACCAACTTTTAACATGAAAGTGTTAAAGTATTTCTATCCAATTGAAATCTTTTCAAGTTCCAAAAAGTAACACCTATATGCGAAAATAAACCAATGCGGGGGGGGGGGATTCTTGAGTCGTTTGTTGTGATCTGTACCAACTACACACTGGTGGGCGATGACAGATTAAGTTCAAAACTATCTATGAGACAATTTTACTAAAAATGAATCTGCCTATATTATCAACTCATTTTTATAGCATTTATTTATTTTTGCTTGTTTTGATTTGTTTGTATCTGTAATTTCAAAGAGATTCTCTGATTCTTATGGATAAATTATCATTCTTTCATTTTCCGATTCACAGCCAGAGAATTCCAACTCACTGCTACAGAATATAAAAATCTAAGAAGAAAAGAACATTGGAATATGAATTGCAAATATGAAACACTTGGAGGCGCAAGATGGCAGTATTCATTTCTTTAATTAATTCAGCATTCACTGATTTTCCCCTGTTCTGATCCGAACATCACATATTGTCCGCAGAAAAAAACAGCTTTCATTTCACTGATTAAGTTGAAAAACTTGTTAATTAGTTGCAATACATTTTGTGGTTTTAATGAAATCAAAACCTACTACAAAATATAACACAATATGGGAACCATCATCTCTCTCTCTCTTATATATATATATATATATATAGAGAGAGAGAGAGAGAGAGAGAGAGGGGGGAGAGAGAGAGAGAGAGAGAACCGTCTTAGCAAAATGACAGCTCCTTATTTAACCCATAAATATGGTCTTTAGAAGTACTATCTCTGACCCGAGATTAAATGGTAATCAAGGAATTATTCCACACTCCCCCAAAGCTCTCAAGCTGGTGTTACCAGATCAGAGCACCAAACATTGATGTTTTTTTTCTCCCTTTTAAAACTCCATCATGTTCTGCAAAGTGCAAAAAAAAAAAAAAAAAAAAATTCCTCTAAAAACAAAAATGAATAAATATTTGAAGATATAAAGAATTTGAAGCATAAAATCTTTTGTCAAAATTACTGGATTCGCCATTAAATAACCCAGAAAGGGTTGATATGCCATAAAACAAAACTATAATCAACTAAAGCTCCCAAAATTGTGATCTCACTACTGAATTCAGTTTTATGCCAGGAGCAATAAAGTTGTGGAAGTGCAGTTGAAAGAATAGCAACAGGCAACTGCTGTTCGGATGCATTTAGAAAGGCACTTGGCAAATCAAAAGAACAAGTGACTTGAAGTCTGCAGCAAACGGTGTTAGATAAAAAACATTCTATTTTGTTAAAAAAAAATAAAAATCAATAAATAATTCATAAAATAATATATTTTTATAATACTAAAAAAAAATTCAAAACAGTGAAACAGTAACATTTTATTTATTATTTTATGCAAAAAAAAAAAAATAAAATAAAATAAAAAATAAGTCTGCAGCAAACGGTGTTAGATAAAATATTCTATTTTTCTAAAAATAAATAGAAATCAATAAATTTATCAAATAATATATTTTTATCATACTAAAAAAATTAAAAACAGTGAGACAGTAACATTTTATTTATTATTTTATGCAAAAAAAAAAAGAAAAGAAAGAGTATAGTGCAATTTTTTTTATCTGACACCATTTGCTGCGGACTTTGTGTCACCTGTTCTTTTGATTTACAAAATACTTTTTTGTAGTTGGTATATTTCAAACGAAGAGAGATGAAAGCACAAGAATTCTCTAAGAATAGGCACAGCATTATTCTTTTTGGCGTATTGGGCCAGAAAAAGAAAAGAACAAGCAACTAAAGCTAAATCCACGGAGAGCATAATTAAGATAATGATCCCTGTGACGGCGATGGGTGAAGACAGCTGCCTGCATACAAAAGCACAACAGCGTCGTTACAAATGAAGAAACACCAACGAAAAGTAAACAAATTATTTTGTTGATAACCATTAAAAAACAAAAAAAAAAAAAAAACACACACACACACACAAAAAACACACACACACACACACACACACACAAAAAAAAAAAAAAAAAAAAAAAAAAGGTTCAGTGTACCGACATAAGATTTGGTTGTTTTGTTTTACAGCATAGCAACTTTGCTGAATGCAGTAATTTTGGGAAAAAAGGTTTCATGCTTCAAGTTCTTTATACCTTCAAATATTTATTCATGGTGTTTAGTTTGGTTGTTTTGTTTCAAAGCATATCAATCCTTTTTTGGGTTACTCAATGCCAAATAGAGTAATTTTGAAAAAGGTTTTATACTTCAAGTTCTTTATATCTTTAAATATTTATTCATTGTGTTTGGTTTCATAGTTTCGTAGAGAAAAATGGTTGTTTTTGACTTTGCTGACACACCAATTCACGTTAGATCACCACAGTTAAAAAACATTGAGCCTGGTCAGTACCAAAATGAGTATCCATTTGGGAATACCAGGAGCTGTATGCATTTAGACAAGCAGCACTATAAATGAGAAAAAGCAGTAACATTCTAAAATGTCTTGCGTAGTTTGTATTAGACGGACTATGTTAACGGTGTCCACAAACTTACTGATTTTAATACTTGAATTTTAATTGACTTTTCATCGATTTTATATATTTTAACTTATTGCGGTTTACTGTATATTTTAGTTTTCACTTTTAATTCTCATTTTCGCTCTTTCGGATTTTTAATTCAACACTTGAAGATGATTCGGGGACGAATCGAAAGCGCTCGTGACAGCAACAACTATGGAACTTTTATTAATATTTTTGGTTTTGATACAAAAAAAATTATACGGAAAATCGAAAAATTAAAAAAAAAAAAGAATCAGAAAGCAAAGTGTCTCCCGTTGCATTTAATAATATTTGTTTGAATGAAAAATGCTGCCTATATATATATATATATATATATATATATATATATATATATATATATATATATATATATAATGTTGTAAGTTAGAAAAATATATATGGCAATTAAGCTACACAGAATATTCCGCGTCCCATCCACACTAGGATTCATCAGGCTTATGCATAAGCCTGACGAATCCTAGTGTGGATGAAACATGGAATATTCTGTGTAGCTTAATTGCCATATATATTTTTCTAACTTACTACCTAGTTCTACCTATGTATCGAGCACTGTTGAAGTAAATAGTTTACGCATGAAATTATACTTTCGTTTATTAATTTATGCGATGAAATGAAGTAGTCATATATATATATATATATATATATATATATATATTCCACTGCTTATTATGTATTTTTTGTATTTCTCTACAATATATAACCTGGGCTATAAACATTTTAACTAAGTTATTTCATTCCAATATCACAGGATGAACAAAGTATCAAGGGAACCAAAGAATTTTTTTTCGTTGTCATCTTGAGTTAGACGTTCTCACAAAGTCGTTAACAAGATAATAATTGCAGCACATTTACCCAGAGAAAAAATGTCCAGAGGATCATAGAACACAAGAACCATATAAGAACTGCAAATTCATGATCAGTACAACGATCGTGACATCCCATCGGAAAGAGGTTATAATTGGATGATCAAATCTCTAGAATTGGTGACATACTATGAGCCACTTTTATAATTGGTGCGGTACCATTGGGATTCAACACTGGGACTATACAGATGATTGTCGACTTAACTGACTTTGCAATTATATAAATATAAATTAAGTGACAGAGCAAGTTATATCAAACTGTGATTTAATGTTAAGTTTGGGGCAAAAAATCTTAAGTGTTTCTGGACAAAATTCACAGCATATTTGAACACTATCCAAGCAAGTTATATGAGCACCCTCATAAGAATTGATCTGAACTATATAAAAGAATTATTTTTATACTGTCATACACACACATACACCTACTCCCCCACCTCTCTCTCTCTCTCTATATATATATATATATATATATGTGTGTGTGTGTGTGTGTTATATTTTGAACTCCCAGGAATCATCGAGTAACCTAACGAGGCACTACAATTATCAATTGTTATTAAATATCAGCGAGAGGGTGGCTTTACCCGGTCATAAAATACGCTTAAATATGATATTTTAATTTATCCAGATTTCGTATATATTTTTATAGAGTCGTGATTTCAAAAGTAAAAAAAAAAGTATTTGGGTGCCATCAGCTGGAATTGAAACCGAAAACAAAACTGTAGCATTCTAAACTGGTGACGTTACCACTTTATCGACGCGACATGCATATAAACTGATTAAAAATTAAAAATAAACTAAGATGAATGTACAAAATGTATAACGATTTTTTTCAATTTTGACCCATTTTTGACTCCTTAAAAACTATTTTAACTGATTAAAGACTCATAAAAGAACAATCCATAAAAAAAAATCTAATCATTTGAGGCCCCTAGTGCCATTTTGAGACTTTCTGTTTTGGAAGAGACAGAGTTTGAAAATATGGAGAAAGACATACAGACATTATATGTTAGATTTTGAACTCCCAGGCATTGTCAAGTAACCTAGCGAGGCACTGTAATTGTCAATTGTTGGTAGATATAAATATTCAACAGAGAAAATATTACTGGAATGTTGGAAAATAAAGTTGCCTTCAAGTCCAATGTTAACAAATATATATATATATATATATATATATATTTAATATATCGTTATTTCCATGGCAGGTGCTCATCTGAACTCCAATCTCTGGTCCCCCCTCGCCAATCTTTCACGAAAAACACCCGTCTAGCTGAATCCACTGTGAAAAATTTCCCCCACTCTATATCTGTGCCTAAATCAAAACGCGGATTCCATGAACAAAGCTTCTTTCTTAGAACTGCACGCCTGTGGAACTCTGTTCCATCTGCCTGCTTCCCACCAGACTACAACTTGGATGTCTTCAAGTCCAATGTTAACATATTCCTAATGAACCGCCCCCTTAAGTAAACACTTCATCAAATCTCCACACTAACGTAATGTACTTGCAATAACCCTAATCCCTGAGTGGCTTCCGGGCCTTGATAAGTCGTGATCACTGTGTAAAAATTAAAAAAAAAAATGTTTAAGCAAGATAAAGAAATTTTGAATTTTCAGAAACAATAACAAATAGAATTTAGTATCAAAAGTTTTGGAAGAGATAGAGTTTGAAAAATGGAGACAGACAGACATAGTGAGTTTTATATATTAGATAAATACAATTTAGTATCAAAACAATGACCTGGAATAAGGATAGTGTAGTTACGGCAAAGAATCAAACAAAGAAAGAGTTTGATTTATACACATAGACCAGTGTGTGAGAAAGAGAATAAAAGGCTCATATAAAAAAGTATAATTCACATTCATTTTCTTTCGGAGAAAAGAAAAGGATCTTAAAAGAGCTAATACTTCCAAAAAGAAAAGAAAATAAGGTATGTGCCCGTTCTGCTGGTGTCCCCACAGAGAACGTTATTCATTCCCTTAAAGAACTGTCTTCATGTTATTGCAGTGTCAGTAACTGTTTTAAATGTTATACACATATTCTGCTATACAGTTATAAATGTACACAACGGACTTTATACGCACGTACTGACACATAGTATATGACCACAGATACAGTTATAAATACGTATATACCCATACATTATATAGATGACACAGACACGTTTACATATACACACCAGTATATAACATACATGCATATATATATATATATATATATATATATATATATATATATATATATATATATATTATAATATTTATTCATACAGGCATGTACAAGCGTCTCAGATGAAAAGTTTATTTTTTTCATGTAGGTATTCATATTAAAAATGGAAATGCAATGCCTTCACTTTCAAACTGAAGATCACGTGATTCAATTTAAAATAATATTTAAAAAAACGTTGTTTCTGTTTTCAGCTAAAAGGTTATAAGATGATCCATTTTTAGCATTGATTTGGTCTGTATTCTTAGAAGGAAGAGAGAGAAACAAAACGTGTTAGTTGATGTTAGACATTTGCCGAGTAAGAACAGGGAAGAGAAAGTTTTATATATATATATATATATATATATATATATATATATATATGCACATATTTTTTATTCCAGTCTAATAGATCAGAAGGGATTGCAAATTGCATTGTTATAATGACTGAATTGCTCAAGTGTTGTTGGACCCGTGCATCAGAATATGCAAAGAAAGATTAGCAAAGTGCATCGAGTCCTATGGCGAGTACAATAAGTTTTAATAAACATGTTTTATGTTGAAAAAAAAAAAAAAAGAAAAGAAAAAAAAACAGAAGTTTCCATATTGCAGCTGCAGATTTCTTCCATGTTGTAAACGTTCATCCAAAGCTAAAGTGAATCTACTAACTCTGTGTTTTGTTTATATATATATATGACTAGCCTGGGTGGCCGGCATTACCCGGGTGTTTGGAGGCGTGTGTTGAGTGAAAATAAAAAAAATATGGTAGTAGACAGGCAGGCTCGAACCCGTACCACGAAGGAGGCAAAGAACATTAAAAAAAAAATGACATCTTTGCCACTGTGTCCATCGCCAAACCGGAAGTGACGTAGATTTAAATTAAGGCTAGAAAATCGAAAAAAAGGGGATGACTTTCGAAAATATTGGCGAGAAAAGCAACCTCTCCCTGTAGAAAATTGCCCAGTTGAGGGTGAAGGAATTAATGTTTTTGGCCAATTTTTCGATATTTGTCGTTCAAATGGTTGAGCTTCAAAACGATACCGATCTCACAAAAATCCGTTGCCGCTGTCAAAAGTTTAAGGCAGACATACAAACATACATACATACATTTAAACAGACAGGTGAGATTTATATTATAGATGTAATGATTATGTAAACATCCGGGTTTTTCCACACAAGAATATGATTGGCTGATGTAAGCCATAAATACAAACGGGTATAGTAGCCTGGAGGGAATGTTAAAAGATACAGCAAAAGCATATGACCAGCTTCGACTATAAACAACCGCTCATCAGAGCAACTTACTAGTTTACATTACTTAGTTACTGTAGCCAAGACCACTCATCTACTTTAAACAAATCTCTTTTCGGAACGTATCAATATATACTAGTGGGTGTGGAGCGCTTTGCAGGATCATAAAATATGCTTAAATATATTTTAATTTGCCCAGATTTCATATATATTATTATAGAATCGTGATTTAAAAAGTAAGAAAAAAAGTATTTAGGTGTCATCAGCTAGAATCGAAACCAAAAGCAAAACTGTAGCATTCAAAGCTGGTGACGTTACCACTGTACCAGCATGACATGCATATGAATTGATTAAAAATAAACTAAGATGATGTACAAAATGTATAACGATTTTTTTTTAAATTTTGACCCATTTTTAATCTCTTAAGAACCATTTTAACCAGCTAACAAGTGAAGCGTCCATGGTCCCCCATGAATGCACAGTGAACGGGGTATAAAAAAATGATTAAGTTCAGCATTTGAACCCCCCCCCCCCAAATTAGTCCCAAAAGTTCCCAGGAGACGTCAAATTCAGGTGAAAATGAACAAACGGTGTAGTTTTAGGCCTTAACATATGTAAATTTCAGTTCTGCACCATGCAAAAAAAGAAATGACTAAGTCCATACTTTGTTCCCCCCCCCCCCATTTAGCCCCAAAAGTCCACAAGGCCTTAACATATTTAAATTTGAGTTCAGCACCATGCAAAACTACCAATTAGACATACACAGAAAATTTATGAACAAATATGGTAAAATAGTTCCAAAAATGAAGTATTTTTATTAGCCCTAAAAGAGCTCCTGTGGCACACCCAAGAGTTATTGCAAAGTATAGACAAACAAAATTATATAGAAATCAGTTAGTTACAACTTTTCAGAAAGTTTTATTAAAAAAAATTGATGCCTTGGATTTTTATAAGCACAAAAGTGTCAATTTTAACCATTTTAACCTGAAAGGCACCCCTAGTGCGCAACCAGAGTTTTCCCAGAAAATCCGTTCTGTTACTTTTTTTTACTCATATCATGTTTAATGTTTGTGCAAAATTTTTAAAAATTCCAAGGTGTAGTTATTGAAAAAAGTGCAGACAGACGAATGGACGAGGGTGAATTTACAGGTCCACCTTCCTTTTGTCGGGGGACCAAAAACCCTTAAAAGAATGGTACATAAAAAATCCGATCATTTGAGGCCCCTAGTGGCGCTCTGTAACTTTTAGTTTCGGAAGAGATAGAGTTTGAAAATATGGAGACAGACAGACCTAATGAATTTTATAAATTAGATTATCTTGCCACCGATGGGCTTTCCTACTTTATATTATGACTACATAATGAATCATTTGTGGTCATTTGTTGAGACCAGTAAATGCGTGCCAGTCCTTAAATTTGTATGGACACTGCTTGTGGTGATCATGACACTTGTGTTGTATTATACATAGTAGAATTTCTTAGCAGTTACAGATTTGCAGAGTAACTTCCACCTACTTCCATTTCTGTACGATTCCCTGCCTCTTCATTATCATTAATCTCATCTATTTCTATACATTCCCGAGGTTCATTGTCGGTCATATTAACCTTTGTTTATATTTTTTGAAAACCAGTGACCAGTTTCACCATGCTTAGCCTTTCTACTCTACACATATTATATTTTGTTGAAATAAAACTATATACTTGTTAGGAAGTAATAATTTAAAAAAAAAAAAAAACGAGGAAATGGGTTTATCAGCAGAACAATGGAGAGGAAGTTATTCACAAAGATACACAAAGAAAGCTAATCAAGGTGTGGCAGACAAAAGGCCGGACATAGATCAATATATTTTAGAATATGTTTATGGGCACTTTGAGGAATGGCAAGAGTTGACAGATAGTTTTGAGTTTGCATCGGTTGACAACAGGTTTGAGTTGACAACAGTTGCGATTTGGATACAGTGGAAGACAGATGATGGCTTGGATTAGATTGAGAGAGCTTTAGGAGATGGAGATGAATTGGTATCAACACGGTTTTGACAGACTGTAGATGTGGATTTTAATATTCAGATGGTCTATGATGTCACACACACAGAGTGCAACTAATATTTGCAGAATGTATCAGAGTCTGTATTTTTGTATTTTGTTTATATTTTATTTAATTTTATTTTTGTATTTTGTTCATATTTTATTTAATTAAATTTTATTTTATTTATATTTTATTTAATTTATTTTTTTATTTTGTTTAAATTTTATTTAATTAAATTTTATTTTATTTATATTTTACTTAATTTATTTTTTTATTTTGTTTAAATTTTATTTAATTAAATTTTATTTTATTTATATTTTATTTAATTTTATTTTTGTATATTGTTTAAAATTTATTTTTTGTAAACCCGTGCACACTCTCAACAGCCGCCATTTTGACAGATGACACGGCAAAAGAGAAAACGAAGGAGAAGAAAAACATTTAAAAAACATTTAGTATTGGCTGTTGTCGAGTGGGGTGTAGACCACATCATTTGATCACACGGTTATTTATGGTCGCCTCTGTATTATTTTGAAAAAAAAAAAAAAAAAAAAATTGTTTTTAAATTTGGAACCGGAATTATTGATCAAAGTAAACAATGCCGAAAAGAAGACGCCTAATGAATACATTAGGTTTCTTCTTTTTTTTTTTTTTTTTTTTGTCGCTGTTTAAAAACCAAAATGTCAAAATCACAAACAAGCTGGTTCATGTAAAACCACCTTGTAAATCTCAGTGTACATTAATTTTATGATAATCAGGCGGAAAATATTCCGTCATCTAAAAATACAGACGTGTGTAACAAATGGCTTTTTCCTTGATGAATAAAACAATGACATGCGTGAATTGCAGACGACATTCAGTTGACAGGATGAGCTTTTGAATTTAACATGAATCAGTTCCAATTCAAAAGCGATCAACACAAACTTTATTATTTTGTCATATAAATTGATCAAAAATATGAACAGCTGAGTCTGTAATAAGTGAACATACGTGTACTTGTTCTTATCTCTTTTCTATATAGGAAAGATAGGAAAGCTAAAATACCATTTCTGTTATATATATATATATATATATATATATATATATATATATATATATATATATATATATATAACTAGCAGGCTGCCCACTGATGTCTGGTTGTAAGATTCGCTTAAATAAGTTATTTTAATTCATGCAGATTACATAGTTATTATAGAGACAATTCCCTATCGATTATTATATTGAACCTAATATATAGTAGTGAGATCAAAACTAAAAAAATATATGACTTGGGTGCCATCAGTTAGAATCGAAACCAAAACGTACAACTCTCCACCCTCATTCCTCAGCCTCTGAGCCACGTCCATATATAAAATTTACCTGTCATCCCTTTTTAAAAAATGGAATCAGCCGACCATCGAAGACAAGATTAAAGCAAGCAAGGAAGGATGCTCAGACAGTTCACACAGTTATATATATATATATATATATATATATATATATATATATATATTATTTTTATTTTTTTACGAGGGGCACTCCAAAAATAAGGTCTCCTACTTTTATATTCCGCCTAAATGGATCAGAGATTGCAAATTGCATAGTTATGACTGAACTTATGCATTCATGACTTTAACGTTTCACCTCTCTATTGCAGATAGTGACGGTGTGAGACTCTAAGAAAGCAACCCCTGTCATAGACGTGTGTCAGAAGCAAAGATGTGTCAGTGACTTCTTGGCAAAAGTGCATTGATAATCGTGGGATTGTAATGATTGTAGAAAAATAAATTCTTGAGCATTAAAAGTCACTCGTTTATTATACCACACCTGTCGTCATAGCTCTTCAACTAGTTTAGTAAACTATATATAATATATATATAAATATATATATGAGCTTTACTTTTGGAACGACCCGTGTGTGTGTGTGTGTGTGTGTGTGTGTGTGTGTAATGCTCCCTATGTTTGGCTGAGCATATTGGGAAGTGATATACAAACTGCCATTAACATATTAAGCGCTACTCTTTGTGTAAACAAATCGAGCTTAGGCATTTGGACGATGTCAAAACATCGTTAATTCACTACCCGCACAGCAGCAGCTGAATAGCCTAATGGTGAGAAGCCTTGACTGTCGATTGGGCGGTTGGGTTTCAATCCTGGCTTGAGGTAGTTGCCTGTCTAGCTGCACTGATGAGCTATGATACAGCGAAACAGTACTGTATGTGGATGACATATATATATCAGAATTCTGAGGTGAATAAGAACACAGATTATTGAATTCTGTAGTATAAAGTCTTACACAATATTGTTAAGAGGTAATATTTTTATATAAGACAATCCCAGCCAAAAATAGCTCAATACACTTGAGAGAGCAAATGAAATTTATAGTTTTTTTTTTTTTTTTTAATATTTAAATTTCATTCAAAAAAATCTAATTTTTCAAAATGAAAATTTATTATTTGAACAAAGGATATAATTCAAAGTACTTTCATTAATCCATGGGTTTTAGATGAAGGCTCCTCTCCTCAGAGAAAAGTTCATTGGCAAAATATTAGATCTGATTTGAAATAATTTTGCTATTCAGCACTTACAAAGAAACTATATTAAAGATTAAATCTTTTTAAGAGACATAGATAAAGAAAATAAAAGTTGAAATAATGAAACAATGTAAGGATATGAAATTATGGTGTATCCGAGTATAGTGTTGATCCTTGAAAAGAGTGGCATGATGTTGTTAGAATTTCTTCAACAATCTTGGATCCGAACAACATCATGCCACTCTATTCAAGGATTACCACTAATAAAAAAATTGATGCCTTGGATTTTTATAAAACTTTCTGAAAAATTGTAACTAACTGATTTCTATATACAATTAGGTTTCAAGGACTCCCGAAAATATGCAATCGACAAAATGTTTTTAATAAACAAAAGAATCATTGTCCTTATTTGTCTAAACCAAAAATTCTACTTTGGGGGTTTTATACGGTTTATTATCGATTTGTTTATTGTGTACACAGCTCAACTGGGGAAAAAATGATGTGAACCCAAAGTTGTCTCTTATTTTTCCTTGAAATTTAATCTATCTATCTATATCTATCTATCTTCTATATATCTATAAAAACAGAGATGTGTGTGCCACAGACGATTTCTGATTGGTTAATCCAATAATCACATCTCCTAAAAAACTATGGTTCGTAGGCTCTTACCTTTACCATAAAATATTATGGCTTGATTTATTGTCCATCTTGGAAGGGTTTAATTTTTTCCTAACTTGCGATTTACAAATTAAAAAAATACGAAACTGACAATCTAACAATCGAACCTCCGACATCACGGCCGCCATTATGAAACTAAACCAAAAAAAAAAAAAAAAAAAACGCCTTCACTCGTGGTCTTTACATTTCGGGTTTGGGTACTTGTGCAGTTTTCCATTGACATTAAAAAATGGAAATATTTAAAAAAATATATATATATTGTACGTACTCGTCATGGGATAAAGTTTTCCTACAGAAAAAATCACGTAATTTCATCAAGTAGTTATTTTTTTATAGCGAAAAAAGAAAAAAAAATCAACGCTACAAGCGAGTCATTATTAATTAAACAGAAAGTTCAAGTAGGGGGATTTCCCCATTTTTTTTTTTTTATAGCGAGGCCAAATTTCGCGAATTTGGCCTTTTTTTAAAGCAGTTTGGCCTTCAAATTTCTGTTTGGCCTTTTTCTTCACCGATGAAATAAAAAAAGCAAATAAAAACAACGCAATAAAACTTTTAAAAATACGGCACACTTTTGTTGTTCTTGTTTGGTTTTTTTTTTGGTAATTTTCCTTATTTTTTTATTTTTTCAAGATAATACTATTAAATGGACACTATTATGCCAAATTAGCCCCCCCCCCCCCGAAAAAAAATGCACAAAAATTCGAGATTTAAGGTTTTGACGAGATAATTTAGCGAATTGTCCGGACTATTGCGAGAGAACCATCCATTAGTTTTTCCTGAAATTTTGCCACAAATTGTATTTCAATACATAGATGTGCATAGTAACAACATTTTTTAGCCGAAAATTTCCGTTGCGTCCCCAGATTTCATCGGTGAAGAAAAAGGCCAAACATAAATTTTGAAGGCCAAACTGCTTTAAAAAAAGGCCAAATTCGTGAAATTTGGCCTCGCTATCAAACGATTTGACCTTTGAGAACTCTACCAAACTCCTCCTACAATTTTGGGTCTAAACACGTGATATTTTAGATATAGATTCCTTGGACATGGATCTAACTTATTACCTTTACTTGATCCCTAAACAATAAATGTTAAGAAGTCATAATAGGGGTCAAAGTTTAAAAAATTGACCGTTTTTTTTTCTCAGCATTAACCTCAAAACACCTGGGCAACGCCGGGCACCGATTGCTAGTTCATTCATAAACAGTTCTGCTATAACCATGAGCTGAATTTGATCAGATAAAATCCTTAAATAGTTTTGACTTAGAATTTTGCTTTTAAGGGGAAACCATTAGTACAAATTATTTTTTTAAAAAAATATCGCCCCTCATCATCGCAAGGGAAACCATTAGTCCAAATTATTTCACATGTTCCACGTTTAACAGTCGTTGGAGTTAAAGTCAAACGCTTCTTTCAACTGTCTCCCACATGGATACTTATACTGGGGGTTGATATAGTGTAAAGGATGACTCCTCAAAGAAAATAATATCCTTCCACTAGATTAGGGACCAATTCTGCAGACTTTTTTTTTTTAATCCACTTTAAACGTTTTGTAAAGTTTGTCTTTTAAGTAAAAGTTTTCTAATTGTAGCTCTCCCATGAAATCTTTCAGCAAACGATTCATGAATGGTCTGAGTTAACACAAAAAAACATGCCACTCGTAATGCTATGATATATTAACTAGCTGGCCATCTGGCATTGCCCGGTCGTACAATATGCTTAAATATGATATTTAAATTTATGCAGATTGCGTATGTATTATTACAGAATCAATCCTCTATTGATTTTATATTATGAAAAATAATTTGCCTGGTGGAGTAATTTGCCAAAAAATTTTTTAAAAATAATAATGATAATGTCATTCATCAAATTTCGTCTGTGTTTGTTTACAATATCAAGTCAGCTGATATTTAAGCTTGAGATGATAAATACCCTGGAAAAGTCACTTCCGATTAATGTTTAATTTTCAAATATGCAAACAAAGAAGTAATTTGTGGCGATTTTAAATGGTGCCTTTTCTTTTATTGTAAATTGAACTTATTAAGAAAAAATTAAAATAAAATGGTGAGGTACGCCCGGCTTGAACAGGGGATCATTTGATCTGTAGTCGAATGCTCTACCACTGAGCTATATCTCAAGGTGACAATAAATCTGGGTTTATTTTTGTGTGTGTTTTTTTTTTAAAGAAATGATTTGCTGAGATTTTAATATTTCCTGTGGCTGGTGTAATGTAAAATATTCTCGTATAAAAATTTTTTTTTCTATCTATAAGAGAGAAAAGATATTTTTAAGATTGGATTTTTTTGATTTTCGATACTTATCAGATGAATTTCTGTACAAAACATATCTAAGAACACTGCCAGACATATAAATTACCTTTCTGCGAAATTTGCAAAAGAGGCTCAGCAGTTTTGGAATGTCTGAGGAAGGAACTTGTGCATGTGCGCACACACACGCACACACACAAAGTGACCTAATACAGGGTAACCCCCTCCCACAAAAAAAACAAAAAACAAAAAAAAAAACACAGGACATTCAATTGTTTTTCTGAGCATTTTACAGTTAACGGAGAGAAAAAGGCCAAAGACCCTAGTGTTTTGATGTGATGTTTTGAATATAATAAACTAGTTATGACCAAAGTTTCATTTCATTCGGACAAAGCGCTAAGAAACAGGACCTAATTAGAGTTGGGGCCCGTTTTTTTTTGGAGGGGGGGTCACCCTGTATATCGAATGTAGAAAAAATTTATAAGAAAAACAATAAATAAAATTTTAGACTTTTTGCCATGTGAAAACCAGCCAAACGTTATAGCTCGTTGATTTAGAATGAGTGCTTAATGCCAAATTTATGGTTTAATATCATTAAATTTCTCCTCATTTTAAATTTGGTGGAAAAAAATAGTCGCAATCTTTATAAACAATAAAGAATATGATAGCTAAGTAAGAACAATAACAACTTTTATAATAGTCAAAAAGACATGCTAATAAGTTTAAAGTTATCAAATAAATAAAATGCTATATGTCTGTCTGTTTGTCTCCATATTTTCAAACTATCTCCTCTGAAAGTAAAAGTCGCAGTGGCGCTAGGGGCCTCAAATGATTGGATTTTATGGACTGTTCGTTTAAGGGTCTTTAGCTGGTTAAAATAGTTTTTAAGGAGTCAAAACTGAAAAAAAAAAAAAAAAATCGTTATACATTTCATATATTCATCTTAGTTTATTTTCAATCAGTTCATATGCGTGTCATGTTTGGTACAGTGGTAACGTCACCAGCTTTGAATGCTACAGTTTTGCTTTTGATTCCTGCTGATGTCATCGAAATACGTTTTTTTTTTTTTTTTTTTTACTTTTGAAATCCCAACTCTATAATAATATATACGAAATTTGGATAAATTAAAATATCATATTTATGCATATTTTATGACCAAGAAAAGCCCCCCCCACACTAATATATATATATATATATATATATATATATATATATATATATATATATATATATATATATATGATGAAAATAATGGAAATAGTATTCCGACAAAATAGAGAAAATAAAAAGGAACAAACCGTATTATGTGTTCATCAACGTTTCGTCTTTATTTCGATCCAGAGGAAGTCTCGAAATCGTAAGAGAATGAGTTTAGTAGAAAAAGAAGCATGGCTGTTTTCCTTTTTTATTTATTTGGGGAATGTTGATAACAGATTTAATTAAATAAAAACTCTTTAAATAATAAAAAAAATTAAAATTTT
>NC_136510.1:13689694-13777194 GCF_053919585.1 Euprymna scolopes
TCTGCTCAGTTTTAGATATCCAGAGGAAGAAAGTAAAATTATTTCCAGTGGTTGTAGCTAGACGAGTTCTTGCTGTGAATGTTTTACAGGGAAGAACAGAGATTGTAATTCAGCCAAGCACCTGCTATGTAAATAACGATGAGGAAGACTAGCAAAGGCTCCTCTGTGAGAAAGAGTTTGTAGGGAAGATAAGAGGCTATTCCTCACTAGATTTCTAAGTCAATTTTGTACTTTACCAAGGCAAGAAAGAGTACTCCGAGTAGTACCTTCCCGAATGTAATAAGAGTACTCCATCTCAGGGACAAATCCGACTCTTAGATAAGTATAGGATTATCAAGAATGAAATACTTTCTGGATTGATAGAATTATATCAACCATTTTTCCAGTGACCTTAACAATGGCTTACATGTAAGTCTCTTGTTTCAGGTCTGAAGTGAAGGTTAGTTCGAGAAGCTTATCAAAGCAAAGGACTTTCTCAAGAATAGAACTATTCATTTTGATTGGGGACAAAACCAGGCCTAGAGCTTTGGTGGTGAAAGGAGCGAGCCATAGTTTTAGAGGTATTAAAGATAAAGCAAGAGAAGAGCCCCTCCCCCCTTGAAAAAAAAAAAAAAAAAAAAAAAAGAAAAAATTTAAAAATAGATTTTCAAAATTCACTTTTGGCACCAAATTTTCGACTGTTCAGAAAATAAAACACTTTTCTCTGAATGAGGTTACTGGAAAGAAACACTGAACATTTTGTGCCATAATTTTTATCCTCCAAGTGAAATGGAATCGACTAAAGCAAGCTGATCAAATCAATATCGATTATTGATCTCAAAAACATGTTTCACTCTTACTGAACATTTTACAAACAACATAAAGTCGTCACATTATTCCCGCTTGACTTGACTTTGGCAACATTCACCCAGAATGGGTTGAGCTGACTCCCCGGATGAACACAGACCATGCATGACAGACCGCAGCGACCAAGATGGTTATGGTCAGTCAGTCCTAAGATCAACAGTGAATACTGTAGACCCTGGGGATTGAAGCTAGGTTTGACATCAACTATGATGGTGTGTAATATCTTCAGCTGGCCTGTCAGGTGTCTTTGCCAATCTTGGAATGGTTCTGGTTCCCGCAATGAAGAGAAATCAACCTTAGTAATTCAAACGAGGAACACATCGTATTGTATTCCTGGTTTTGACTTTGCTGTAAAAATGGTTGGAATTGTAAAAGAAAGAAGAATTTGGATTAAAGTTTGTAAGGAAAATTCATTTCTCTAAAATAAAAATGTAAAATGTCATCATCGTCATTAGACAACAGTGAAACTTTAATCTTGTATCGCAGACATGTCAAAAAGCTGTATTTCTTAGTTTCTTTTTAGATTTCAAGGGTGATGTTAGATAGTTATGGTTTAATTAGAAATAACTATGAGGGTTTTTTTTTAACAAAGGCATCACCACTTATCAAAGCCAAGGGCCACTCGAGGATAAGCGTTAAAGAGTGTACAGTAGACAATTGGACAATAAAGTAATCGTTAGTAATGGAAATTTGGTAAATTTGTAAACTTATATGGAACGGCTCATCAAAAACTTGTTTACGTTAGACTTGAAGACAACCATATTGTAGTCAGCTGGAAAGCAGGGGAACGGAAGACAATTCCGTGTGTGCTAGGGTTAAAGGTCAAAGGCATAATCTATAATATAAATCTCACCTGTCTGTTTAAATGTATGTATGTATGTATGTATGTTTCGCAAAAACTTTTGACAGAGGTGACGGATTTTCACAAAATTGATATCGTTTTGAAGCGCAACAATTCGGCCGACAAATATCGAAAAATTGGCCAAAAACATTAATTCCTTTACCCTCAACTGGGCACTTTTCTTCAAGGAGGGGTCGCTTTTTTCACCGATATTTTTGAAAGTCATCCTCTCTTTTCAATTGACTAGCCTTAATTTAAGCCTACGTCACTTCTGGTTTGGTGATGGGCGCAACAGCAAAGATGTCACATTTTTTTTTTTTTTCCACGTTCTTTTTCTCCTTTGCGGCACAAGAGAGAGGAGGGGGAGAAATAGAAACACATATTCATATAGCCCATTAAAGTTCTCCTTGTACATTTCAAACACTGAGTTAGTAAAGAAGTTGAGAAGAGCATTTTCCTCTCCCCAATTAACTATTTAAATATGTTATAGTATATATTTCTTGTGGTCTCTTAACGGAGGAGAAATCCTTCATGACTGATACATTCTTTTTTATTTTTGTTACTGACCAGAGTGCCTCTTTTTGGGAAGCTGGTTTCCCCCCACCCCCCTCATATTAAAAACCGACCTCATGTCTAACTCTGCCCTCGTGGGGAGACAAAAAAAAAAAAAAAAACAAAAGAAAAAAAAAAAAAAAAAAAAAAAGTAAAAAAAACAACAAAAAAAAAAAACAAGAATATTTAGTCAGGGTTTACTTGTAAGGAACAGTATCCTCATGCCAGGTTGCCCTAACAAGCCCTTGAATAGAAAGGCCTTAGATACTCGAGGACAGTGTCTAGTAGGGATTCAATGCGTGCATATGTAGGTAGCATTTTTTCATTAAAGCAAACACTGTTAAAATTAAAAGAAAAATAGTCTTCTGCCTAATTATATTCGTTAAAATTTTTTTATTTTTATTTATACGTTTAATATATTAGTACCGGTATTAAAAGCTATTTTTTTTAATTTTGCGTTGCGTGGGCTTATTATTTTCACTTAGACCTGTTACTTTTGGGGTTTGAAACGATTTTCATTGGTTGAAAATATTTTTGAGCTAACACGTTCCTGTGAAAACTAACTTGCCTTTAAAAATGAAGTAGAGAGCGAATCCAAATGAAGCAGAGAAAGAAAGGGTAATAACTAGAATAATTTGCTTTTTTTTTTTTTTTTTTTTTTTAATCGTGTTTTGGATTCAATCACTACAACACCTTAGCTCTGAAAACTTATTAACCCTGGTTGGTAGCTAATGAGAACAGATGCAATCACACATATGTATAAAAAAATATATTAAAAAAAAACCCTGAAATATGGTTATGCAATAATGGGTTAGCATAAGTGTGTTTCAGTTGCAAAAAGCATTTTCAAAACATAAGTGCCAGTGAAGCGTTATCACTTTTATTTATTTGATGATTCTCCTGGCATTCCAAAATGCCATCTGTTATAGTTTAGCAGCAGACCAGAGGAAATGTTTGCACAGTGCCAAAGCACAAATTATCTAATTTAAAAAAAAAAAGAAAAAAAAAAAAAGGCCCAAACATGTTGGGAGGTAATTATGCTTTCTTTGCAAGTATAATCCCAAAGGTGAAAAAAAAAAACTTTCTAGTTTTACTTATTTAATGACCTATATATTTCAGAAGGGTTGATTCTTTTATTTTACGGCATATCAACCCTTTTCAGATTATTAAATTCCAAACCTGGTAATTTTGGAAAAATACTTTAAGTTTTGAAAGTTGTATTTTCCGTGATAAAAGTGTTATGTGAATTTTAAAATAAAATGTGTATAAAATACATTTTATAAGCCAAATTACAATGCAATATTATGAAAATAAGCAAATATTTATTTGTTTAAAATTAATATTTCGGCGATAGACGCCATCTTTAGAATTTTATAATTTTTACTTTTTATTTTTTCTCGCCATAATGTTATATTGACAAAAAAAAAAAAGTATAGCATCCATTGTTATTTTGAAATGCCGGAAGAATGCGCTTGGCACACGTGATATGAAAATCATAGTTGTGTCCATGATAGAAGCGTTGTTTAAATTTAAAAAAAAAAAAATAATATTCAAGTTTTTTTATATCTTCAAATATTTATTCATGGTGTATGGTTTGTTGTTTTGTAGAAACAAAATTATTGTTTTTGTTTTTTACTTTGTAGAACATGATTGAGTTTTGCAAAGGGAAATGATAAAAAAACAACAATAACTTCAATGTTTCGTGCATTTTAGGCTATCTTCAGACAGCCCGATCTGGTAGCACCAGATGATAAAATTACAGAAAGCCTGCGGGTTTTTAAAGGATGCAGTGTCTCACCAGCCAACAACCGATGCAGGTAGATTATTTTATGTTCCTGCAATTCTGAGCATGAAAAAATGTTTTGGAAACTGTACTGTTTTCTGACTTCATAGGCATGTCCATGGGTGTTAGATACATGAACATGAAAATAGTATTCTGGGTTGTTGAGGACAAAATGTTTTTTTTTAATTTTGTGGGTGTTTACCAAGTCAGTTACTAAACGCCAGATCTTCAATGAATACAAACCCAGGAAGTATGAGGGGTTCTTGATGAATGGTATCCTCTTATGTTTTAAGTTTCCCTTCTCCATTAGTAATTCTTGTCTTTCTTTATGATTTACTTTTTAGTATAGACTAGCGGGGGTGCCCAGCGTCGCCCGGGTATAAAAGAAAATTTGGTAGGGAGGTAGGCTTGAACTCAAAGCCTTGACGTTAATAGCCTGACAACTTACCATGACGCTACGTGGGCAGAGAAGTGAGGAAGGGTGAGATTAAACGTTTAAAAAAGCAGGTGGTTAAACGAACGTCAACGCGTGGTTTTCTCGGTCAAACATCACGCCATAGTAGTAGTAGTAGTAGTAGAGAAAATGAAATCACATTAAAGCGAATTTTGTAACAGAAAAGTCGCTGAAATAAAAGATAATCTAGGGAGTATATAAAGCCCCCCCCCCCAAGCCTTTGGCAGACATACGAAAAGAAATGCACACACATTTTCGTTTTTATATTATAGATAATTTTGATTGCATTCAAAAGTTTAATTTGTTGAATAAACTTTTTAAAAATATTTATTCAGTCTTTATTTGAATGCATTCTCTGAATTATAAAAAATAATAGCTTTAAATGAACGAGTAAAACGAAATATTTCATGATAAATTTATTGAAATTGAAACTATTCCCCAATTTTCAAGCTACCCCTCTGACCACATAATATTTCTATTCTTGACATGTAATACAAATGAGCTTTTTAGGTGACAATAAATACTTATTCTATATTATAATTGCAAAAAATTATTTGAACCAGTTTGACCAATAATTTATTTCCAATCTCAGAATATTAAAAAAAAAAAAAAAATTTCTCACATAAACTCCACCCAAATTAGATTGTTGTCAGCTTTTTTACCAGCAGGAATTATTTTTGGTTACCATCTTTGAGTTAAGGTCATTTCACAAGAATTAGCCAATATTAAATGTTGAACGCTTGTAATCTGAAAGAGTCCTATTGTTCTTGGAAGAACTAACCGCAAAAGAAAAAAAAAAAAAAAAAGACAAATTACAAAAAAAAAAAAAAAGAAAGAAAGAAAGAAAAGCAAAGGATGAAAATGTAAAAGAGAAAATGTAAAAAAGAAAATGTAAAAGAAATAAGACAAAAAAACAAAAACAAAACAATTTTCCTCGATTCAGTCTTCTCCTCCAGACCACTCCTCTTTTCACTTGCTCAGTAAAACAAAAACAAACCTTCTTGGCGTAATCAAGCAAATAAGTCTAAATTAACAGTTGTGGGCTGCTCTTTTCTTAATGTCCTAGATCACGTGAGTAGGGTGCTGTCAACTATTGGTTGATTTAAGTCACGAGATCATAGATATAAAAGACCTGACTCACAAATCCACTTTTTTTTTTTTTTTTTTTTTTTTTTGCAGGCCTTAAGTAATGAATGATAACTCTTACTAAAAGACTATAAGAATTATTTTCCTTAGTTGATTTTTCTTTTCAGGTGACTTTAAGAAAGTCTACATACCAGAAAACTGCTGGATCAGATTAAGTGTTGTTTAAAATTGCCAGCCGAAAGATGAACACTATTAACATTGAACACAGGTATGAACTGCGTTTGATTACTTATGAAATGATTTATGACAAGAATTTGTTGAGTTGTAATCGGCAGGGGCACAGTCCTGCAGTAATGTGTTCCACAAGTGAGAAATCCTTGCAAAGAATTTCCGTCCATCGAAATTTTACTGCCAATAATCTATAATATAAATCTCACTTGTCTGTTTAAATATATGTATGTATGTATGTATGTATGTATGTATGTATGCTTGTATATCTGCCTAAAGGGCGAATGAACTCTTTTCTGGGTCAACGGCCAACTAGCACAGTGTATATTTGTGTGTATGTGTATTGGGGTGGAGAGGGCTCCCGTAAGCCGTGGTGAAGGCAACCTTTCTAGGAGAAGCAAATCTCTGATTTAAAAAACCATAAAGCGGGAGACCATTACCCGCATTAAGCTGGTCTGCAGTTTAACTTGTTGCTGGCTATCTTGCTCTTGCTTGTTGCTGGATCTCAACACTTTGAACCGAGAGAGAGACTTAGCTGTCGTACAAAGCTAAGACTCTGTAACATCATCTTTGTATAGATACTCCCTCAGGCATTTGGGCTCATGGATTTTAAATGTCTGAGGGAGTGGCAATCGTCTGACAAGACGTTGCAATCATCATATCTGCCTAAAACTTTTGACAGATGCGACGGATTTCCACAAGATCAGTATCGTTTGGAAGTTCGACTCTTCGGAAAACAAATATAAAAAAAAAATGGCTAATAACATTAATTCCTTCAACCTCAACTGGGCACTTTTCTACAGGGAGGGATTGCCTTTTTCGCCGATATTTTCGAAATTCATCGCCTCTTTTCGATTGACTAGCCTTAATTTAAACCTACGTCACTCCCGGTTTGGCAATGGGTGCAACACCAAAGACGTCACTTTTTTTTTTTTTTCAGGTTCTTTTCCTCCTTTGTGGTACGGGTTCGAACCTGCCTGCCTACTACTACATTTTTTTTTTTTTTTGCTAAACATGCACCTCCAAACAACTGGGCAATACCGGCCACCCAGGCAAGTAAGCCATACACTGAAGCTTGCTGTTACAGTTTGGTAATTAGAGGAAACAAAAAGAAACAGTTGATGCCCCTATGTTTAGGATTGCAGCAATGAACACCGCTAGATTGTTGCTTGAAATGATTGAGAAATGCAAGTGCAAAAATACTCATCGATTTATTACATTGATCAAATACTAACGCTCACATTTATTGTTCAGACAAAGTGAATAAGAAAGAATATCCACCAATTTCATAGAACCAAACCCATAAGTAAATCTTACTCCATTAAAAAAGAGGGATTGAAATAATTTAGTATTTGCAACTCACAAATCTAAATGATCTCTCCACTCAATATCCACGTTTATCGTCTACTAGCAGATTGCTTGGCATTGCCCGGTTGTAAAATATGCTTACATATGAAATTTTAATTTATACAGATTCATATTTATTATAGGGCCAATACTCTATTGTTTGTTATATTGTACCTAATAGTAGTGATTTCAAAAGTTAAAATAAATAAGTAAAAAATTTGCCTCAGGTGCCATCAGCTAGAATCGAAACCAAAACATATCTCTCCAACATTATCCTTCAATCTCCTCGACTTAACATTCACAGGCAAAATGAGGACATTGTTAAGGCTGTATCAAAGAAAGTGAGATCTCTCTACTGTGCTAAAAAATAATTCACATCAGAGAGCATCTGATATTTTTACAAAGACACAATTCACCCATGCATGGAGTATTGCTGGTGCATCTAGCACCAGTCTCTCCTTCTTAGACAAATCTAATAGGTCTTAAGCTATCGGCTAAATGGTAATATACTTTGTTTAGGGTGGAAAAGAGTAAAAAGAAAAAATATTCAACTTATATAGAAAAAGAAATAAAATTTTAGTTTGTAAGAAGTTGAATTAAAAAAAAAAAAAACGTTTTTTGGGAGGTGGTGTTAATGCAATTTTCATTGAAGACACCATTTGAAAGAGAATCACGTGAGGCAAAAAGCATGAAAAAACAAAAACATACTCAGAGTTGAATGGAGATTTCTTTTTGAAAAGGTGATACCTCGAAAATTAAAATAAAGAAAAATAAAAAATGACATCATACTAGGTCCAACTTTTAAAATCTCACAAGTTCACATGGTAGATTGTATTAAATACACCCATAAGTCTTAAAAAAATAGTAATTTCTCAGTATTTAATGTCTCCCCTTGAGCAAGGAACCTGTCTGGAAACTGATTTATCAAAAATTTCAGATTAATTATAACAGATGTAAAACAGATGTTCTATCAAATTATGTTGGATATACTTTTTTCAAACCCTTTGATCTGGTTTATAACATGGCATGACGTATTAAGAAAATTCTTCGTACTATTTGGATTCTTCGGGCTACTGTTATCATCTTGTGTTATTTGCACAACGTTTTGGTCAATATAACCTCCAACCTTCTTCAGGCGTATCTTGTCGAATTTGGTAATATTTCTGTCAGAATCTGCACAGAATTTTGAACGGAAACTTTTATTTATTCCATGGGAGTAGCATGTTCTTGATCCACCAACTTTACTTTTCGATGCCTTCGTTCAGTCTCAAAAGACAAAGGATACCCCTTGTAGGGGCAGCGGCACATCTAATTGTGACACAAGGGTTGTGCAATCCCAACCACACCATTCCTGAATCAGCACTGCTTGAGTCCAACGGCAAAGAGAAGTCCAGGACGACTAGAGATAAGCGGAGAGCACATACAGCACTCGGAAATCCCAAATGGTCACCCATTTAGTACTGACGAGGTTCAACATTGCTTAACTTCGGCGATCCAACAGGAACTGATGTGTCAACGTGATTATGGCATCAGCCATGATTGGATAATTCACATTTGATTTTGAGTGTCGCCTACACTGCGGATTGAACCATAAACCTCCAGAAGATTGTAATTACAACTGAATTTTACCACGTATTATCCACTATGCCATGGGTCTTTTGAAAACATAAGATTGGGTGTGTTTTTAAATTACTCAGCAAGACATTGTTAGCTGATTTCTAGCTATTTATTCAACAACGTATATATCTATATGTCTATGGTGCAATTGTACTTTAGACTGACATCGTCAGTTTGGAAGCGTATCTGGCTCAGAACATTCACCACCTGGAAACTGCTCGGAGATGTGCAACCAAATGCCATGTACGAGACACCTGCCATACCCGAAATGCCTTACTTCTTTGGGATTGGATTCTTTGAAGTTCTAATATCTAGTAACCAACTTAGGAGACGCAGAGAAAATTATTAACCATCAACAATCTTGAGCACCTTTTTGATGTCCATGTGTCTAACACATGTGGACATGCTTACAACGTAAAAAACAAAAAGGAAAACAAAAATCAAAACAAAAACAGCACAGTTCACACGACTTTTTGAAACTTTTTTTTTTTGCGTTCAGAGTTCTTGAAGCGGGGGAATAAAATGCCTACATCAATTGTTGGCTGTCGAGACATTGGACCCATCACCACCATCACGTTTCCTGAAATTCATCAAAACAACACCTGACAACCCTCTCCATATCTCCGTTTCAAAAGTAAGGTTTCCTATTTTTTTTAACTCAAAAAGTTGAAGAGCTACGAAGATGGGATTGGTACCATTAAAACGAGCAATCTTTAATGCTCCAGAATTTATCTTTCAACATAGTCACCAGCTTTCACAAAGCACTTTTGCCAGCCTCTTTTGATGCATTGCTCGTAAAAATCCATTGTCATCATTCCGAAATCAACGAATCCATCTCTTAACTGTGCTAACATCAACTGTATTGGCTTCATAAATGTTTAACAGGTGCCGGTGAATATTTAGCAGTTAAATTTTTTCTGTATGGAGGAATTTAATGATGCACCTTTGCTCCTAAGGTACGTCCATGATATGAATTGCTTTCGTAAAATCTCACACCATCAATATCTACAACAGAGATGAAATTTTCAGATTATAATGCATAAGTTTAGTCATCATAATGCAAATTGCAATCCCTCTGATCCATTTAGGCAAAATAAAAATAGGAGGAATTACTTTTGGATCACACCTCATACATATGCATATCATTACGCGTACTCTGTATAATATTCAGTATAATATCCATATTATATTTCTTAATATTTCTATTCCATTTTTCTCAAAAACTACTGAAATGATCTGAATGAAATTTTGTATGGAACTTTTGTTATAAGGTGAAGCGAACTAAATAGTATGGTATCTGATGCACAGTTGTAGAGATTAGTCACTATAATATCACATTTGCTTTCTCAGAAACTACTTTGCCAATCTATATGAAATTTTGTATGAACCTTTGTTATAAGGTGCAGCAAACTTAGTATTATGGTATCCATTCAATACACAGTTAAGGATTAACAAGGATTAAAAGGGATTAGTATTTCACGCAAAAACGAGCATAAATTTAACCATATTGAACTATCAATTTAGCTTAATGCACTCATTTCAAGTCAATATGTCCACAGGGTAAAATTCTGTGAATCCTTTCTGTATTTATAGAAATATTTTCAATAAAGAAAGCCATATATGCCAAACTTTATTCATATAAACATTTCTAAAGAAAGATTACAGTGAAAACTATAAATCTACTTCAGATGCCTGAATAGGTCTGATTTACAGCTTGACTGAAGCACATGAAAATGTGAAGCCAAAACTGTCCGTATAAATCCGAAATATATAATTATTTCATACAAGAGAATAAAAAGTAGATCTTTGGTTTACTTTGACGGCTCCATAACTCTTGCTTCCCTTATTTTGTCCTTTAGTTCTCATATTCTATGAGCAATGTTTTTGACAAAGAGGAAACAATTGCTGTTTTCCGGGTCAGAATCTATCCATCTAAGACTTAGCATTGGCAAGTTTTTGATGTTGAAGTGATAGTATTTTATTTCTTTAGCTTCTAACATTTAAGTGGCTTTATGCCTTGTCTGGAGTGATTTCCATTTAATATATATATATATATATATATATATATATATATATATATATATATATAAAATAAAAATTACAATTAAATTTACCAAAATGATTCAAGATGGTAAAACTAAAGTATATTATAAATATTAAAGAATTAATATTTATAAAGTAATCTCAACCAGATGTAAAAGCTTGATAAAGCCAAATAGGAGATAGAGCTTATAATAAGGGCAAACAGTTAATAAAACACTTTGAAAAAGAGTTAAAAACATATTTAATCTGAAAAGGAAACACTAAATACGTGGATAGTCCTTAATCCGCGGAGTTTCGAAGAAATACTTTCCTTCTCATCAGAGGGTAGGATTTATTGTCCTATAAAATCAAGTAAATCTTTAAAATTAATCATGGTAGTATCAAATAATATCATAAAGGTAAATAATCCAATGACGGTGAAATCCAAAAATATAACTCCAAGAAAGTTAATTGAGTTTCCATTTGCACAAGTAAAATCCAAGTAAATCACATAATTGGAAGATGGTCCAAAATAATCCAAAAGGCCGAAATCCATGGAATAATTCATAAATATGTACAAAGAAAAGAAAAGGGGAAAATTCGAATAATATTAATAAAAGAAAAATAAGATATGCTTTTCACACGACTGTTGAGACATAATAAGAAAGATCGGGAAAGAAGAGGAAAAAATCAGGGAAGAAGAAGAGGGAAAAAAAATTTAAATGGTGATAGAATTAAATATTACATAGAAAAACAAATGTCAAAATGACCCAGACAAAAAGGATGCTAAAAGGCGCGAAAAAAATATAGGGCAAAAAACAAAAACAAAAAGAAAACAAGTCAACTGAAATGTACAGGCTATTACTTAAGAAAATGTCAGCAAGAGTTGTTAAAAGACACTAAATGGAAAAAATAAATTAATAAATAAATAAAAAGTAAATAATAAATAAATAAATAAAATATAAAAATAAAAAAATAAAAGATTTTTTAAGAGGGAGGATGGTCGGTATCTGCAAATTCAGGATAAAGCAAGTAAGTATGTAAGTAAATGCATATAGTAAAATATAAGTAAATATACATGCAGGATATAGATGTGTGGGTGGATAGGAATATTTAAAGACTAAGACGGAAATTGCAGATAAAAAACCGGCCAAACAAAGAAGAAATAAAGTAACATAAAGGATTAAGTTATAAAGTATTAAGAAAGTATGTAGAAAAAACGATAAAGTTAAAGAAGAATTATATATCTATCAGAAAGGTTAAAGTAATAACTATGTAATTTCAAAATTACCATAATTAAATTTGGATTTATGTTTACAGAAAGAGATCAGTTCGTTTTTAGAATTTATTATATTTTTACTTTGAGGGGAAGTAATTATAGTTATAGCTTCGGTTGTGCAGAGGCGACATGACTTAGAGCCTGGAGTATAAGACTTAACTTTTTTTTATGATAGTCCATTTGATTGAGAAGGGGATATTGTTAGAGTTAAGTTTTTTAATTAAAGTGGTTAGAGAAGTTCCTTGATTATTATTAGAATTATGGTTGTTAAACGAAGAAATGTGGTTTGATATTTTTTTCTTAATTAATGTTGAAGTAGCGCCGATATATGTTTATTAAAAGCTCGAGGTCTGATATTAATATTAATTTGCTGATCTGTATTAGTTAAATAGTTTGAATTTTGTTCATAGTGTTCAACAAATTGTGGGACAATGATTGTATGAGGAGTAGTTTGGAGGGGATAATGAGTGTTGTTAGTGTTAGGATGGCTGTTAGGAGAAATATTATTATTCTCATTATTATTATTATTGCTAGTTGTATGATTGTAGATGGAGGGGCTGCTCGAGTGGTATATTGGATTAGTAACTATATCAGATGGGGGGATGGGAAGAAGGATAACTTGAAGACGAAATATTAGTGTCTGTTATGGGAGGATTACGTGGGAGCTCAGTATTAAAGTTTGTACCTATTTCCATTCTATGGAGGCCAGGCGCGAACGCAGGCCCCATAATTTTATTATATCATCCTTATTTAAGTTGAAACATACTTATCAAAGTATTCTTATGTACATCTATATCAAAAACACTTATAAACGTTTTTTTTTAATTTTTTAATTTCTTATTTCCATACTTTGTGGACCAGGCATAAACGCAGACCCCACAATTTTAATAAACCACCGTTCTGCCAGATCAAACATACCCATTCCTGTGTCTCGATACATCTATCATTATATGTAATCAGTTTTTTAAAATAGTCAACCATATAGAAGCCTATTCATGACCAGACGCACAGAGACATTCAGCTTTATATTTATATTTATATATATATATATATATATATATATATATATACATATATTATACATACACATACACACCTTGTGTGTGTATGTATACTTCAGTATTTACTTAAGTGCTCAATATGTGTATAGAGCTAAATAATAGTAGTATCAAAATATATCTATGAAAAAAAAACTACACAAAAATGTCTGTTTCATTTCATCAAGAAATATATGTATGCATGTACAAGGGGGTTCCAAAAGTTATGCCTCCTATTTTTTGGATTTCACCCAAATGGATTAAAAGGGATTGCAAATTGTATTGTTATGATGACTGAACTTATGCATTCATGATCTGAAAGTTTAATCTCTCAACGGCAGATATTGATGGTGTGAGACTATGGCAGCAACCCCTGTCATGGATGTGTGTCAGAAGCAGAGACGCGTCATTGAATTCTTGGCAAAAAATACGTTGAGAATGATGGTGGTCATGTAGAAAAATTGAATTCTGGAGTACAAAAGGTTGGTCGTTTTAATCGTACCACTCCAGCCTTCGTAAACGTTCCTATTTTTTTTTTTTTTTTTTTTTTTTTACTAAAAAAGTTAGAACTTTTTGAGTTAAAAAAAAAAATAACGTTTATTTTTTGGAATGACTCTTGTATATGCAAAACAAAAAAACAAAAAAAAACATGCACAATATTTTATTTCATTTAAAAAGTTACAGAAGGTAAAAAAAAAAAAACATTGGTATCCTCGGTTTTAAATCTGATGTAAGGGGGGCCCAGTTTATGGTCGAAAAGTATTGAATTTTCTTCAGCCTCTGTTCACATCTGTTCTCACCGGAAATGGTGGCCACACGTTCATTTGTTATGCAGATCGCAATTATTATTATTATTATGTACTCACTAGGAGTAGTCACACAAGCCATAATCAAAGATTGCTCTTTGGGAACAACTTGTGGTGTTTCCTGGAGTCTGAGTGACAACAAGTCTCCCCAGACTTCCAGTACTCTCCACCTCTTTCGATAACATTTGCAAAAGAATTTGCGTTATCACAAATTCTTTTGCAAAGTTTATCGAGTTTATTATATAAAATTTATATAAATAAAATATAATATTTATATAAATATTAAATATTTATATATTTTATTTATATCGAGGTTATTGATTTCTGGTTGGCGTCAATCATTAGTCTTTACTGGAATTTAGGTGGCAGTAAGTGGCCAATGAAGGGGTGAGATTTTGTTGCTAAGCGAGTTTGTCAAGGATATGTACGTTGAGGGGGGGCATAAGTGCAACGAGTTCATCAGCGCACATTCCATTAAAATATTTGTAAAGTTTTCTTCATAATTTAGCACTTTGTAGGGGTTCCTTCCTACAAATATCACACAGCAATATTTTATTTACGATGTACATAAATTGAGTGAAATATATTAGAAATTTCTTTCAAATGAGAAGAATTTATGAACGACATTTTAGATTCCATCAGGAAATGAGTTGTGATGGATACGAAGATGCAGCAAGAAATAAAATTTGGAATCCTTTGTAAACTCTTCATCTTTTTCTTATCTTCTGCTTTTCTAAAAAAAGAAAAAAATCATCCAGAACTGGAATCTGTCTTGGAGTAATGCAGTTAATAGCAGGCAGATTTTTATCGGAATTGGCAACGAACCTCGAATGGTTTCTCTCAACTCAACCTACTAGCTGAAGGACATACCTAAGCCAGGTTTATTCATCCCCCCCTCCATCTTCTTTAAATTGCAATACGAACAATTAAAAAGTTCTTTTAATCGGTAAACCTTTTATGAAAATGAAAACGTGACAAGACTACGAGGACCGTTCCAAAAGTAATGCATCCTATTCTTAAACTAAAAAAAAAAAAAAAAAAAAAAAAAAGTTGAAAAGCTACAAAGACGGGAGTGGTAGCATTAAAACGAGCAACCTTTTATGCTCCAGAATTCATCTTAGTCACCACTATTCTCGATGCACTTTTTGCCAGCAATGGGGTGGTGGCTGTGCATGGGCGTCAGGAGCGTGCTTTGTCTCTCACATCTGTTGCCACTCTGAAATCGATGGACCCATCTCCTGACTATGCGGACATGAACTGCACTGGATTTATAAACATTCTACAGGTACATTTGGTGTAATTAAAGTACAGTGGAAAGGAAATAGATGCGATTAATAAAACTGATTTAATAAAAACAACAATACGCTCTCACGCACGAAAAAAAGGAAAAACAGCAACAAAAAGCACAAAGCTGACTTTTATGCATACATTGTAAGAGACATGCTCGTAAGTAACATTAAATTATTAGAAACTTATCAAAAAGTAAACCTGCAAATGAGTCGTGTTGAGTTTTGTGTGAGAGGGTTTGAGAATGGGTATATTTATAATATCTTATCTGATTTGAAGGAATAGAAACATTCTCATTTAGATTTATTACTTAGTATGAACTAGCAGGGGCACCCGGGATTGCCTGGGTGTGTGGAGGTCCATGCTCCATGCTTCCGTTCAGTCTTGAAAGACAAAGGATACCCTTTATGGGCAGTAGCGCGTGTCATTGTAAGGCAAGGGTTGCACAATCTCCAACCACACCTCTCCTGAATCGGCACTGTTTTAGTCCAGTGGCAAGGAGAAGACCAGGACGACTGGAAACAATGCGGAGATAAGCGGAGAGCACATGCAGCGCCTAAAAGTACCAAATGGTCACCCATTTAGTACTGACCAGGTACAATGTTGCTTGACTTTGGTGATCCAGCGGGAACCGGTGTGTCAACGTGATTATGCTGTATGTTGTGTGGAGGTGGAGTAGTAAGGAACCCCCTCCCCCTCCCCAAAAAGTGGTAGTAGCGGGGGGGGGATCAAAACAGCAGTAAGCAGCCGGGGTAGAGAGAGGTGTTGTTTAAAAAAAAAAAAAAAAAAAAAAAAAGTGGTGGCAGGCAGGCTCAAACCCGTAACACAAAGGAGGAAAAGAAGGTGAAAAAAAAATGTGATGTCTTTGCCGATGCGTCCATGGCAAAACTGGAAGTCACGAACGTCGAAATTAAGTGTAGTCAATCCAACAGTGACAATGACTTGCTAAAATATCGTCAAAATAAAGCGACCCCCTCCTTGTACAAAACTGGCCAGTTGAGGGTGAAGGAATGAATGTTTTTTGCCCAATTTTTTTATATTTGTCATCCGAAGGATCAAGCTTGAAAACGATATCACTCTCATGAGGATCCGTTGCGGGTGTCAAAAGTTTTTGCGAGACACACAAACACACACACATTTTTCCTTTTATATATTAGACTAGCAGGGGTACCCGGTGTTGCCCAGGTGTTTCGAGGTGTGTGTGGTTTTGGGTAAATCAAAAAAGAATAAGCGACGTTGCCTGGGTGTTTGTGTCGGGAGGGGGAGGTTAAAAAAAGTTTTAGTAGGTAAGTAGGAAGGACCGAACCTGAAGCCTTGAAGTGAAGTTGGAAAATACAGTGTGAAAAATACATGCAACGTTAACCGCTAGGCCAGCAAGAAATAGTAACGGAAACATGATTGAATTTATTTAAGTATTAAGAATTGGCAGATGCCCGTACTTAATGACTTAATGAGGTCAAACTTTCACTGTGAGGCAGTTTTTTTTTTTTTACTGCGGGGCAGTTTTTTTTGTTTTCCCAAGATGTTGGGGGGGGGCAGCTCTCCATAAAAAGGGGATTGTCCAAATTGAATAGCAATTGTCTGATATAAGGAGAAACTCCGCATTGATCAAAATCCGCATTTATACGAAAAGGCCGAATTCACATGCAGTGATCGAAAAATGTGGAATATTTAGTTTTTCAAAGTTGGGCAAATTAAATGGACAGGCGACCCCCGTTGTTAACTCTTAGATATTATGATATAGACGCGATATAAAAAGTTTTAAGAAGGAGCGACCCCCTCCCCCGAGAAGGCAACGAAAAAACACTTTTGCGGACATACACGAAAACGCACACTCAACAAACACACATTTTCACTTATATATATAGAGAGAGATGGAATGAAATGTTTTCCATTTATAAAAGAAGTTGAGCTATTTCCTTACCAAAATTCAAAATATGGACAGACGAACAAACAGTGAATTATATGATAAGCAGATAGAATAAGTACTTTTAGTGTAAAGGTTTGATAACAGAAAGAAGCAATTCCACCAATGCTTGGCAGATCTTTCCTTGTATCTGCGAGGTCCTTAAACTTGGCAAAGTATTCTATTTGCATTCAAGTCAGTTGACCCTATTTTTTTTTTCTTTCTTGGGGAGGGGGGGGTAGTTAGTGTAGCTGCGTGGGGCATAATCACTGCCAAATGGACCCTTTGGCAGGAATCCAAGAACAGACGCAAATGTGCAATCACAAGTGGAACCTTTTCTATTTTTTGCAAAACACAAGAGAATCAGATAACGGTGCATGTGCCCAGTTCCAACACAAGTTTTATCGTGTATGCATGGATGGGTGAAAGGAATGGAGGCCGGAATCATCGACTGCTAAAAGAGGTGGCTTCACAACCAGACATCTTTGTTTTGGGAGGCAAGACAATATCATTTGTAAGCAATTAATTTATTCTTTTCAAAGTTTTACCTGTGGCAGACGTACACTAATAATTAGGAAAATGAAAATATTTGCTGAGCTGGCCAACAAAAATAATGATGGAATTCAATTAGAAATGAATCAACAGAAATGGAAGAGTGCGTAAGACTTTTATTAAGATGATGCGACTGATTATTTGGATTCTTCTGTCCTCATCTTGAGTGTTATTTTTACAATATGTGGACGATGTAACCTCAAACCTTTAGATGTATCCGTTTGAACTCAGGAATTTTTCTGTCAATCTCAGGGAATCTGCACAGAATTTCGAATGGATCCTTAATATAATCCACATTGTGAAAAAACACTAAAGACAAGTAGTGATGGGACGATTCCAATATTTTCCCCCTGATTCCGATACAATTACTGATTCCGTACTAAATTCCAGATTCCGACTCTTTATTAATCTCTAAATATTTAACCATAAAAATGTTATTTTGTCCTGATTACCGTAAAAACACATTTTTTAAATGTGCTATATTTTCTCAAATGTAAAAACACACTTGTAATGAGATAATCCAGCGATTTTAGTCTTACTGGAAGTTCAAATAAATAAATATTTATTATTACGACAAGCAGTGGAAGATGTTTCTTAAACCAAAATCAAATAAAAAAAAGATAATTTAAGGAATTGGTTTTGGCATTGGAAAATAGGCTCACATTTTTCTGATTCCGATACTGATTCCAACACCCCCAAAAAGCTCTGATTTTTCCAATTACCGATTCTGAATTATTGTCGCAGCATTAAAGATAGCAGTAGCCTGAATAATACAAATTACCATATCGCTTCTTCTGTTGTCTAAAGAAATAAAATTTGGAATCCTTTGTAAACTCTTCATCTTTTTCTTATCTTCTTCCACATAATACTGTTCGATTTTCTAACTGAAAAGCTCAGTAATCTTTATTCTCAAGAACCTTTTGCCCACGGTAATTGGTTAAGCCAAACGGTTTATTTGTTCATATTATTCGGATTATTCGAACTACTGTTTTCATCTTGAATGGCATGTTGTCTTTTCTCGGACTACAATTTTATTGTTCCTGTAAAGGTCATAAAAGCATTTAGTTTCTTTTATTTTCCACATCCTTTAAATGCTGCGAACTACTCTCCTCATCTTACGTGTTATTTTCACAATGTTTTGGCCGATGTAACCTTCTACCTTCTTTAGGTGTATCTTGTGAAACTTGGGAATTTTTCTGTCAAACTCAGAAATCTAGACAGAATTTCGAACAGAGCCCTTTATTTAATTCACATGGGTAAGATGCTTTCATTCCGAAAGCCATGACCTCAAGGACCCATGGCGTAATGGATAAAGTACTAGGTAAAATTCAGTTCTATGTACACTCTTTTGGAAGTTGAAGGTTTAATCCTTAGTGCGTGCAATACTCAGAATACTTAAAAATTCTACCGGGGTATGGCTGAAGGAATAAGAACATGCAATCTTGAATTTCCGTACAGATTACAGAGTTTGGCAAGATACACCTGAAGAAGACCTGAGGTTACATCAACCGAAACATTTAGAAAATAACATCCAAGATGAGAACAATAGTCCGAATAATACAAATTATCAATCCTCATCTAAAAAATTCAGAAACAGATTATGGGATATTCTGATATTTAAGAGAATCTGTTAGAGACTGTCGACGGAAAAATTCAAAATGATATCCAGGGCAGAATGGCAGAGATCAAATAGAAGAACCATGCCATATTAGATATGAAACCGTTTTTTTACATGAACAATACAAAAAGACTATTTGCTTTGTATGGTCTATCTATATACAGTGTGAAACGATAAAATTGTCGCCCTAGAAAAGATGACATGATTCCATTTCCGTTTGATGAAAACCGGTTTTCTTTTGTTGTTGCAGACCATCTACTAGTTGGCCAGTTGTGTACAAAGCCCAAGAGCGATAGGAACCTTCTATCATGTCTGAAAGCGTTCAGCAAGCGAGATTGGAGATGCACCACTGTACAACTCATGCTCTCTACCGATCCAAGTTATGACAACAGGGCTATTGCCAAGTGAGAAGCCACATCATGCCATCTCACATCTTCGAGATTGGCTCGAAAGTCAACACCAAAGTGTATCTGGATGTGCTAAAGAGTGCGGTGATCCCTTAATGCAATCAGGTGGCCTCTGGCAGACCCTGGGTGTGGCAGCAGGACTACAAGTCCAAAAAAACTCAGGCTTGGTTCGGAAGGAGTGCTACGGCTTTGTACCCTTCTCTCACTGCACCCCCTCCATCCTTTACCCGTTGGACTACTTCATTTGGTCATTTTTTTTTTTTTTTTTTACACAGTGATCACCACTTATCAAGGCCCGGAAGCCACTCAGGGATAAGGGTTATTGCAAGTATATTACGTTAGTGTGGAGATTTGATGAAGTGTTTAATTAAGGGGGCGGTTCATTAGGAATTTGTTAACATTGGACTTGAAGACATCCAAGTTGTAGTCCGGAGGGAAGCAGGCAGACGGAACAGAGTTCTACAAGCGTGCAGTTCTGGTCATACGCCAAGAACATCACCAACATGACCTCCCACAACACCAAAGCCAACTTGTCACCGCCATTAGCTGAATATTTACCAAGTTCCCATCGGCATTTGTGGAAAAGACATACTCCCAGTTCTGAGCCATATCAAGGTGGTGATTGAGGCTGAAGGCGGTTACATTGATTAAACATCATCTCTGCTACATAATCAAGTTACCTGAATTGATTTTTTCAATAAAGTTTTAAAATAAAACTGTAGTGTTGTTTTCTTTATGGTGACAAATTTATTGTTCCATCTTGTGTGTGTGTGTGTGTGTGTGTGTGGGTGTGTGTGTGTGTGTGTGTGTGCAGAACTGTCTCTACCAAATCACTCAATTTTTAGTCTATAGACTTGAAACTTGATATATAGGGAATTCAGACCTGTGGAACAAAGCCGGTAAAAATAGTTACTAAAAAGTAAAAATTGAAACTTGGCAGGCGCAAGTTGATTTAAAGTGCTCCTCTAAAAAGTGTGTTAATTTTTAAAGTTTTGATATCCATCTGTCTTTAGGATATGTGATAACGGATACTGCTGGAAAGTTAAATATTTTGGTTTCGATTCAATCTTATGGCAATGAAGTCATATTTTTTTTTAACTTTTGTAATCACTACTATATATTGGGTACAATATAATAATCAATAGAGAATTGGTTCTTTAATAATAAATACAAAATCCATATAAATTAAAATATAATATTTAAGCGTATTTTATGACTAGTATTAATAAAATTGTATAGTCACTTCTCATGTGTGTTTCTCGCCTCTACGCGACTTACAGGTTTTCATTTACTATTAAGCAATTATTTATAGAAATCGAAACTGCCATGATTTAATGTACTAAAACAAACATTTTAAAAATCCTATTTTAAAAATTCAGTTACAAAATTAAATTTTTCATAAGCAAATCGTCCATTTAATCTTACCCGCCCCCTTTCCAAATACCCGAGATAGTTGAATTCACAAACACACAAATCTATACAAAATTTCAGGTGGACAAATCACATACAATACACATTGGCGGTTAAATAGGAAACAGGAAATGTCATAGACAAGGGGGTCAAAAAGGTTAACCGTGACTGTGAATCCAGTTGAAAACAGGAAAGAAGAATAACACTTTGTGACTATCGAAATTTGAAAGGAATTCGGAATCATTTTAACCCTTGAATAAAATATTGTTTAAAATGACTTTAAAATCCTTAAAAAAAAAAAAAAAATTCTGTAAAATTGTTGTAAATATATGTTGTTTGTTAATTCATGTTTTATTGCTTTCATTCCAAAATTCCACTTGCTGAATTAACTCTTGCTAACTAGTGACCGATTCATAACATTCGTGTTTTTAATTTATTCATCTTCATTTGCCAATTCGACGGCACGTATATTAATCGTTAGCGCTGTTTTTGGCACATTTTTTCAAAGATGTTACTATCGAATAAAAACACTAACCGAAGTTAGGAGCGGCGCTAGAATTGTTTTTGATTTTAATACATTTTTGATAGAAAATAGAAACTTCATTAAATTTCGGTTCCTGATAGTTTTCAATATTAAGTACACTTGAAAATCAACTTGTATAAATGCTTAAAATAGATTAATTTTAATTTGTTTCACAACTAACTCAAGTGGTGTGTAATGCTTAGGATAGCGGCTTAACACATTGACAGCTGGATTTTAAATCATGGCTCAGGATAATTTACAGAATTTTCCAATTAATTTAGTACTAGCATGGATACCCGGTGTTGTCTGGGTGGACATGAAGTTTGGTTTGGACACAGCTGCTATATTAAGGATATTGAGCACTTTCATCAATACCTCCACAAAAGAACGGAATCGTCCCTCAAAAAGAAGAACAATCTCCCCCCAGATATTTCGGCAGAAGGGATACAAAGAGAAGTAGCTATTCTCCAGATCCTTCCCTAAAAAATAAATAAATATATGAATCAAAACAACTTTTCTTTAAATAAAAAATAGTGAGTGTCCGTGCGACCGAAAAAAAAAAAATGAGCTGTGTTTGAGCCTAAAATGCGAAACAAGAAAAGGGGAAAAAGTTACTGGCTAATGCACTGTCATGGCCATGACGACATGATGCAATGACCCTGCAAAATAACGTTTTCAAACAGTTTCAGTTTGATACGCATGCGTGATTTGCAAAAATCGTGACACAAAAAGTGAACCCTCATAAAAAAAAATGGCCCAGTTGACCACCAGAGAATTAGGCTTTTTTTTTTTTTTTTCTAATTTTCACATATTATTCATCCGAGGGATTGTTCTTTCAGATAGTATCAGTTTTGACCTGGTCTGATGTGGCTGACGAAAATTTTTAGCAGATGTACACACACACACACACTAACAGACAGGTGAGATTTGTATTATAGATTTTAAAAACAGGGCTAGTAAGTCAGAGCCAGACCAAATTCATTGCTTTAGGAATCCAATTAAAAAAAAAAAGAAAAAAGACAATTGATACATAATGAAAAAATAAGAAAAGGCAAAAAATCTGAAAATTTTGTGCCATGAAAAATGTTTATAATTTGTTTTTAAATTTTTCATGTATCACTTCAAGATTTTGTTTTTGAATTTTGTAGATTTTGATCATTAACCCACTTCTTTTCCCCTTAAGGCTTGAATTTACAACCCCTTGAAAAAACATACCAATCTGTAAAATATTCAGGTGGACAAGTTAGCTAGTACATACAATGATGGTTAACTAGGAAACAGGAAATGTTACAGACAAGGGGCATATATGAAGGTGAGAGAATTCTCAGGCAATCTTGAAATAAGTGATCACGATTAGAAAGGTCTTCTATGTGTTAATGAACTTTGTAGTCTAAAAATATACATGCTTAAGAATATCTCTCTGATCCAATCTCAACTCTGGAAGAAAAACAGTCTGATGGAATTAATAAATTATGATGTGATGAGCTTAAATCATTAATTGTCTGCTTAGAAAAAAAAAATACTCGATAATCTTTGAATTTTTAAGTGCTCCATTTTTAAACAAATATGGAGAGACACATCAAAGGCGTTTTTAGTTATGGAGGAATGGTTGAAAAAAGATATGGTTTTATGGATCACTGGAATCTGATAAATTGATTGTTATAAGATAATTAATAGCAATCCAATTCAGACTCAAAACGCCATAAATGATTCATAGTCTTAGGTTGTTTAGAAAAATTATGACCATTTTCAGGAACAAAAAAAAGATTTATTCTTGTAAAGAATAATGCTCCTTGTATTCATTTCCATTAAATAAAATTGTTCATGCTTTTTGCCAAATAGAAATCCATTGGCTTTGAAACTATAAAATGCTTGAATCTATCTTCAACCTCAGTTTGAAAGTTTTGTTGCTTGAAAATAATGTCTAGATGCTTGGAAAAAACAAAAAAATGAAACAGTGATATTCTGTGCGTGAAAGTTGGGGAGAATATAGATGTGATGCAGTTTCTGCGGCAGGATCCTGGCAACAAAAATCATGCCAAATTCTTAAATTTTTATCATACTCCTTATAGATAGATTAGAAAATTCAATGGATCATATAAGAGAGCAGGATGGGGGAGGAAGAAGATAGGGGTTACTAACATGTGGATGGTTTATGACAAGTTACTGACATTAAACTAGAAGAGGCTTATGTTGTTATTTTTAAGGAAGAAAATTTGTGGCAACGGTTCCAATTTGAAAATTCTTCATTTCTGATGACATCTTTATTTTTTTTCATATTTAATATGAGTGTGAACTTGCTCCAACTCTCAGATTTCATCATCTCTGAATAAAAATGAACATCTTCATAACTATCTTTAGTTAATGTGTTGCAACTGATGGTAAAACACAAGAGCCCATTTTTCAAGGATTTTCATAAATGACATGTGATGATGGTATCTTATTGATTACATAATGATTTTTTTTCAAGAGAAATCTTCACACAAAGAACCATTGTAAAAAACCATCACCTGGCATCAAGACAAATGATGGGATTTTGATGATGAAAGAACAAAAATGGATGATGATAATCGAAAAATTTTTTTGAATATTGAAAATGGTGACATTTCAATACAAAAATAAAACTGACTTTCTATTTTACATAAAAACAAGATTTTCATATCACATTGCATCTATTTAAAAAATGTTTTTGCAGTTACCTCTCTTTACACCAAATGATATTTTTATCTTAAGTTATTTTTTTTTTGATGTTGATGGTTATAGTTTTTTTTTTTCCAATTTATAAAGTCATCTTGTTGAATTGGCACTTTTCTATGAGTTGACATTGATCTCAGGAGGATCACTCCATTTTAGGAAGAGATTCGTTCATTTTTTCATACAAGAATTTAGAAATCTAGATAACATTTATAACAAAAAATGAAACCATTAAAAAACAACAAAAAAAAATGAAGAATGAAACCATTAAAAAAAACAAAAACAATGAAAGCATTAAAAAAAAAAGAATAAAACCATTTAAAAAAAATAAAAAACAAAGAATGAAACTATTAAAAAGAAACAATGAAACTTAAAAAAAAAAAACAATGAATGAAACCATTAAAAAAACCACAACAAAGAATGAAACCATTAAAAAAACAAAAACAAATGATAGAAACCATTAAAAAACAAAGAATAAAAATAAAAAAAATGTGCGATTACTTTTTTCAGACTACTTAGTATTTAAAAAAATTGTTAAAGTTATTGAAAACAAAGGGAAAATACGATGAGAGTTGGAAAGGAGATTGTAATTTTTATCAAACAAAACTTTTTATCAAAAAATGGAGGATTTATTTTTCTTAATAAAAAAGTAGTTGAAACAACAACAAAAAAAACGTCATCAGTTTGTTCCTTTTCTTTTGCAATCTTTTCATTCTTTGTTTTTTAAGGTTAACATTAAAAAAAAAATTGTCGTATCCTTCTTTTCTTACAATTCCCTAAGCTTGCATTGGTTTTAGCGTCATAATTCTCATATGCAAAAATGAACAAATCGCTTAGTAATATGAAGTTATCCCCCCTGACCAATAATAAATCATAAAAAAACGCTTCTGAATTTTCAGTCAGACCTAGATAGGCTTTAAACTGACAAATTAACTAGACCACCAGTGACCTGTTGAGTTAGTATTTGTTATTTAAATCATTATATTAACTTGGACGTTGATCGATAATGTTTTATACAAAGACAGATAATTATTATTAATTAACGACGGATGGTGAGATGTAACAGTCTCTCAAATAAGGCATGAATACAGTGTGAACATAATTTTGTTTTGTGTTTCTTACATCAATAAAACAAAAAAACATCCCCACCCTTTTTTATCACCCAAAACAAAGTTGCACATATTCTTTTATTGTTTTGTCAAAACTAATGTGCAACCACATGCATTTCCTTTTGCTCAACAATCGCAGACTCCAACGTCGTTTCCATGGCCTTCTTATCCTTAGTTTTCTGTTCTTGTTCTGGCCAGGTCATCATCTCTCACACATTAGCAACTGCCAAGGGGGTGCACTAGTTTATAAAATGGAAATGGAAGCCTCTGTTCAGCCTGGATCAGCACAGTGGCAAAGAGAGGTCCAGAACGACCGAAAACAATGCCAAAATAAGCAGAGAGCACAATACAGCACCTGGGATTCCTAAATGGTCACCCATTTTAGTAGTGAACAGGCTCAATGTTGTTTAACTTTGTGTTCTAACAGGAACCAGTGTGTCAAATGTGATTATGCCGTATATAAGTATAAAATAAAGCCAGAGAAACAAAAGAAAACAAACTCCACCACTTTCTGTAGATATCAGTTAGGCTCTGAATACGCGTGGGACACCATCGTAGGAAATAACCTTCTAAACGCTAAGGTTCACATCTACATCTTCTGTTAAAGTTGTGTTCATCAGTTAATATCAGCTCATCTTGATCTGCTCCGAGCACCAACTTCGATTTTACTGTGTTGAATTCATAATTGTAAAGGATAAGTAGAAAGTAAAACTTCCATGTGGAAGGGATATCTCCAAAGAACATCCTTACTTACCCTATATGTGCTTCCGGGTTGCACTAGCTCACACTACGGCATTTATATTTACTCTCTATCGCCCCCACAACAGCAGAGTTACTGTCTTTAAAAGCATATCTGAGAAAATTGACCAAGTCCTATCTGCTTATCCTTCAGCTAACATTCATGTATGTGGAGACTTCAATGTTCACAACGTCGAATGGTTGACCCACTCAAACAAGACCGATGATGAGGGGAGGTTCTGTCATGATTTCTCCATTGCCTATGACCTCACTCAGATTGTTCAGGAACCTACCCGTGTGCCCGATAATGACGGCCAGTATGCGAGCCTACTAGACCTTTTTCTCACAACTTGCCCTGAACTATGTTCAGTTTCTGTTCTGTCGCCTCTTGGATCTTCCGACCACTCTGTTGTATCAATTAAGATAAAAATGAAATGTAATAAGTCCCCAGACGTACCACTTCATCGTACAGTATATCGATACACTAAGGCTGACTGGGATAGCTTCCGTACATTTATATCTGATCTACCTCTGCATTCCATGTTTAAAAAGGATGTGTCCTCTATAGTATTAGACCTAACTGAATGGTTAATTGTAGGTATTGACCATTTCATACCCTCTAAAAAGTTTCAGCAAAAACCTAACAGCCAGCCATGGTTCTCTCCAGAATGTGCTGCTGCCATTGCGCACAGAAATCACTTTTTCCACTGCTTCAAACGTAATAGATGTATGGAAACTAAAGCCGTTTTCAGGACTGCCAGCAACCATTGTAAGAAAGTAATAAGGAACGCAAGAGAGTTGTATGCTCAATCTGTTAAGTCCAAAGTAGCTGAGCAGCGGCTTGGTTCCCACCAGTTTTGGCAAATAGCAAACAGAATCCTGAACAGAAGCGTGTGCTCCATCCCAACTATTATCAATGGACCTGAGGTAATCTCGTCAGCATCAGACAAAGCCAAACTCTTTGTCAAGAACTTTGCAGCTAATTCTACCCTTTGCGACCAAGACCGCCAACCCCCAATATTTCCTCCTGTATCAGAAAACACGCTATGTGATATACGTATATCTGTACGTGATGTTGCCAAGCTAATCAAAAACCTTGATTCCAGTAAAGCAACTGGCCCTGATGGTATTCCAATTATAGTACTCAAAAAACTTCAACCTGAACTAGCGCCCATACTTACAAAACTGTTTAAACGTTGTCTTAAGGAGAATAGTTTCCCATCTCCCTGGAAAATCTCATCAGTATGCCCTGTATTTAAGAATTCAGGTGATCGCTCATCCCCCTCTCAGTACAGGCCAATAAGTCTCCTGTGCGTCATGAGTAAGTTGCTAGAATCTGTGTTAAATACAGAAGTAATCAAACATCTCAACAAAAATAACCTTCTTAGTGACACTCAATATGGTTTCCGTTCTGCTAGATCTACAGCAGATGTCCTTACAGTTATATCGCATAGGATTAGCAAATCTCTCGACGGTGGCAATCTTTCTAGGGCAATTGCTCTTGACATATCTAAAGCCTTTGATAGGGTATGGCATAAAGGTTTACTTCATAAGATCGCTAGCTATGGTATAGCTGGAAAAGTCTTCTCAATTATTAAATCATTTCTTTCTGATAGGTTCATAAGAGTAGTAGTTGAGGGGCAAAAATCAGAAGCTCACAGTATTAATGCCGGTGTCCCTCAGGGATCCATCCTGGGCCCAACTCTTTTCCTGATCTACATTAATGATCTTCCAAATCATATCCTTACATCATTTGTAGACATTTATGCTGACGACACTACCATTTATGGTACCACATCTAAGACAGTAAACGAGCAAGTACTCTCCAATTCTCTCTCCTCTGATCTTGAGCATGTAGTACAATGGGGAAAGGAGTGGCTGGTTACTTTTAATGCATCTAAAACCAAGCTTCTCTCTTTACATCATCAACATTTTAATCCACATTTGTCATCAATTGAAATGAATGGCTCTCGTCTTCAGGAGGCCTCAAGTTTTGACAAGCTTCTGGGCTTGACCATTACTCCTGATCTTAAATGGAGCACGTATATCAAATCTGTTGCCAAGGCCGCTGGAAAAATGGTGGGATCTTTCTATCGATCCAGTAGATATCTCACTGCTGATGCTATCCTCGTAGGAGATGTCCTTTTCTCCTCCTTACTACCTCTATCTCACAGAAGAGATGTTGCGAGTTTGTCTCTGATGTATCGTTATTTTCATGGAAAGTGTTCAACTGAGCTTCAATCTATGGTCCCCCCTCGCCAAACTTTCACAAGAAACACTCGTCTAGCTGTAAACACTATCAATAATTTCCCCCACTCTTTATCTGTGCCTAAACCTAAACGTAGATTCCATGAACAAAGCTTCTTTCTTAGAACTGCACGCCTGTGGAATTGTCTTCCGTTTTCCTGCTTTCCGGCTGACTACAATATGGTTGTGTTCAAGTCTAAGGTAAATAAGTTCTTGATGAGCCGTTCCATATAAGTTATTAAATTTACCAAATTTTCATTACTAATGATTACTATATTGACCAACTTCTACTGTACACTCTTTAACCCTTATCCTTGAGTGGCCTCTGGGCCTTGATAATGTGGTGATGCCTTTGTAAAAAAAAAAAAAAAAAAAAAAAAAAAATTGTTCTCAACGCAAAAACTGTCTTCAAATGTTGCTAATTCAAAACTGTTCATAAACTGTCACAAAATTCACTGCCACGCATTGATTAACAATCCTATTTCACCTTCCTTTGTGTACCTACATGAACAACTTCCTATACCTTTGTTCTACTGATAAACTTATTTCTTCTTTTTTATATTTTACCTCTTTTTTTTTTTTTTACTTTCTAAAACTTAGAGGGGAGAGGACATGTCAATAATTTCACACAATCAACAAAATACTTTAAGCATGAAACACCAACGTCAAACAGCAGTACAACTGCATATCAGTACAGTCATGGAAACAGGAAACAGAGAGGGAATTCCAGAATCCAGCATTCCGAAAGAAGTAAATATCACAGTAGAAAGCTTTCCGGCATCTGGGGCCCTCAACAGGATAAGGGTGGGATTTTGCTGTTTGTTTGGTTAGTCAAGAGTATGTATGTCGATAAAGGGGGCGCAAGTGCTGTAAGTTCATCAAAGTACATTCCATTAAAGTACTTGTAAAACAAGTACAGAAATGAAACACTGCGGCGATGGGACAGAAGCTGGAGCTTGGTCGATAGTGTGTGAAAAGTCTTTTTTTTGGACCTTGCCTAAGGGTGAGACACTAGTGACAGATGCACCAACCCAAATGTGGCAACACTACTCCATGCATGTGCAAATGGTAGCCTTGTAGATATACAGGATACTCTCAGGTGTGAGAAGTTTTCTAGTTCAGTAAAGGGAGACCACCTTCTTTGCTCTGTCTTCATTGTTCTATGTCTTCATGTGCTAGCATTTTCATACCAACCAAGGATATATATTTGGTGATCATTCCCTTTGTTGGAGTGTTCAGCCTGACCTTCGGGAGGTGCCCCCCTCCCAAACATTATCCCTTCCTTCAGAAAGAGAGAAAGGTCGGTCTATTTGTTGTTCTGTTTTTAGACTCTGCTCAAGAGCAAGAGACTAGTAGCAGATGCACCAGCCCAGATGTGGCAACAATACTCCATGTTTTCCGATTTTGTCATTTCCTTATAAATAAGGAGCCATGCTACATATTAAGTGGAATAAAATATACTCATCGTATTCTAAGTGGAGCACAGGTCAACATGGAACAAGTGAAAGAGAGACCATACATTTTTTTGACGAAAGAAAAATCATTCAATCCACAGAAAGCAACAGGCTATATGAAAACCATTTTAATGGCGCCAAAATGCTCAGCCAGTCTTCAACAGAATGCAAGATAATGGTGCCAATAAATGACTGTTCGGCAGCATTTAGAGATCCATCTGATATGTTTTAGTGGGGCATTCTTGTGATCTTTATTGATTAGGAATTTTCTTATGAATTATCAGAAAATTCGATTTCATTGTTTTCATGTTAAAATTATTAGCAGAAAAGATGCTACTTAGCATTTAAGCTTTTGGAAGCTTCCTGTTTTTTTTTTTATTGTGCTTAAAATGTCAGCAAAAAGTGTGTGTATATATAAAATAAAAATTAGAATTACTTAATTAGAAAAACTCTGCGGATTAAGGACTATCCACTTATCAAGTGTTTCCTTTTCAGATTAAATATGTTTTTAACTCTTTTTCAAAGTGTTTTTTTTTTACCATGTTTTATTAACTGTTTGCTCTTTATATATATATATATATATATATATGACCACCGGCATACAATGTATTTTCATACAATGCTATAAACAGCAAATTTTTAGCTTTGTTATATATATATATATAACTGCTAACATATTTCTTTCCTCTGAACAGAAGAATTTTGCATTTTTTTGAAACTCTGCAGAATAAGGATTTATTAATTATCTCTGATGCATTCTGTCAAAAAATAAATTTTCCTTGTAAATTTTAATTGACGGTTTTCATTTATGATTCTTGTGTCAAGCTCTACTTCCTATTGTTGTCATATTAAACTTTTTTATTTGATTACTGTATAAATAGTAATATTTATGTAGATTGACATTCACATTTGCTTTTGTCTAGTAAACTTTTCTTACCTACTGCCTGATTGGTATATATACCGGCTGTAATCGTAACTTCCTGCACTGATGATTCCCGAAAGGATGAAACACTAGTATCTGTAGGTATTTAAAAAATTATTATAGTAATCATTATGTCAGCCCCTTTAAGAACTCTTTTTATTGTTGAGCACTTTAAAGTTGAAATTACTTTTTTTTTTATTACTTGCAATAAATAATAAGCACTAGAGGATTGATGCTACAATACTTATTTATGCAATCTGCATAAATTAAAATATCATGTTTAAGTGTATTGTACGACTGGGCAATGCCGAGTAGTCAGTTAGTTTGTCATAAAGTATTATGCTCTTAGATATATAACATAGTACTCTGGTCATTTCCTCTTGTACAAAAATGCAATGTTATTTTTTTTTTTTTATTATTTCTTGTTTGTGTTTGTTTGTGTGTGTGTTCCCGATTCTATATATAGATAAATATATATTTTTTAAGTATATATCCTTTAACATCATATAAATTGTTTCAAATAAGCTTGAGTTCAACACCATGCAAATAGCAGAGAAAAATTTTGAACAAATATGGTAAAATAGTTCCAAAAATGAAGTATTTTTATTAGCCCTAAAAGAGCTCCTGTGGCACACCCAAGAGTTATCGCGAAGTATAGACAAACAAAATTATATAGAAATCAGTTAGTTACAATTTTTCAGAAAGTTTTATAAAAGTCCCAGCCATCAATTTTTTTTTTAATAAGCACAAAAGTATCAATTTTAACCATTTTAACCTGAAAGGCACCCCTAGGGGGCAACCGGAATTTTCCCAGAAAATCCGTTCTGTTACTTTTTTACTCATATCATGTTTAATGTTTGTGAAAAATTTCAAAATTCCAAAAGACGTAGTTATTGAGAAAAGCGCGGACAGACGAACGGACAAGGGTGAATTTACAAGTCCACCCTCATTTTGTCAAGGACCAATAAATAAATGTATATATATATATATATGTATATATATATATATATATATATATATATATATAGTAAAACTGGTAATTAGTAAAAGCCCGAAGAGAGTGCTCAATACTATTGCAGAGCAAATATGTGTTTTATTTTTTTATTACTGTTTTATCTACTTGGTTACATATGTTTCGAATGTTGGACCATGTTTACGACCTAACAGCCTTGTCAGGTCTGTATGAAACAAAACAGATAAAACGGTAATAAAAAATAAAACATATATATATATATATATATATATATATATATATATATATATATATATATATATATATATATATATATCAGCATGTCTGGACATGTGTATATCAAGATAAAAATCAGTTGTTCCAGCGTGAAAATGATTTGTATCTACAAAGATTATGAAAAGCGTTTAAAAACCCGGGACCAAAATGATTGGCCATTCTTCAACATAATGCGAGATAACAGTGCTAAAAAATGGCAGAACTTTGAATTCCATCTGTTTTGCTCGCGATATATATTGATTCCGCGTTTTCATATTTACGTAATGCATTGACATGCGCAGTAAATTCTGTTTCTTTGTTTTCATGATAAGAATGATAGCATTTATCATACGATCAGAAATATCATCTATTATCAAAAAATAATAATTTAAAACCAAAAGTAAAGCATAACTATTTCCCCCTGTGATTACTACTCTTTAAATAATATAAACAATCGTTAATCATTATTTGTGAAAGTATGTTTGGATATTTGCAAAAAGTATAATCTTTAGCAATTGTTGGGGGAGGGGGGGGGGGACTCTTTAGAGTAAACCAAAATTTTCCAGAAGGTTACCAGCACTTATTTATAATATAAATTTCACCTGTCTGTTTAAATGCATGTATGTCTGTATGTCTCGCAAAAAACTTGCAACAGATTTTCATGAGATCGGTATCGTTTTGAAGCTCCACCCTTCGGACAACAAATATCGAAAAATTTACTAAAAAACATTAATTCCTTCACCCTCAACTGGGCACTTTTCTACAGGGAGGGCTCGCTTTTTTCGCCAAAATTTTCGAAAGTCATCTCCTTTTTTTTTTTCGATTGATTAGCTTTAATTTAAACACCTAATGTATACCCATTAACCCTTATCCTCGGGTGGCCTCCAGGCCTTGATAAGTGGGGGTTCCTGTGTAAAAAAAAACCCCACACATTTATCACTTCCAATTTGGCGATGGGCGCAACAGCAAACATGTCACATTTTTTTCACATTCTTTTCCTGCTTCATGGTACAGGTTCGAGCCTGCCTGTCTACTACCACTTTTTTTTTTTTTTTTGCTCAACACACCTCGAAACACCCGGGCAACGTTGGGCACCCAGGCTAGTTTCATATAAATAATGATTAATTATAAGTATTATGGCAAAAAATGAAGTTTTAAGATATTTGCAAATAAATTAAGCAGCATTTTGGGGCCAATTTAGATAACTAACCCCACCCACACCCAAAAACCAAAACACCTGATCATTCAATTTTTGTGTGAAAATATTTAACTGATAAACTCTTAAACTACTGGTCACATGACACTGAATTTAACAGGAAATAGTAATAATATACTAAGGGTGGTTTATAAGGAGTAATATGTTTGTATGGATGGATAAATAATGCGTACAGAAATATATTGTTGAAACACAAAATGTTCATTCCAACTTGCTGACGTGTTTATTTCTTTCCCAAATTCACTTCAAGTCCCTTAATATTAAATCTTTCTTACTTATCTCTCAATATCTAGATCAGCAGGGAACATGACTGGAACACTAAATGTTTTGATTTCGATTCTTGCTGATGGTATCCAAATCATTTTTTATTGTTATTTTTGAAACCAGTACTATATTATTAGGTACAATATAATATTCAATAGAGAATTGGCTCTGTAATAATAAATACGAATCTGCATGAATTAAAATATATTTTTGCATGTTGATTTTATGGAGGCTTAAACCAAGTCATTTTTCTAGTTCTAGATGTTTCGTTATTTCTTTACTATTTTTATTAATATATTAAATAAAAGGCAAAATGTGTGTTAGTATGTGTGTGTGTTTGCTAAAAACTTTCGACACACAAAACAAACACTGACAAAATTGGTATCATTAAAAAGATCGATCTCTTGGACGACAAACATGTAAAAATTGACAAAGAAGATTCATTCTTTGATCGTCAACTGGGATGTTTTTTTGCAAGGAGGGGGTCAGTTTTTGTGCCAACATTTTTTCAAAGTCATTCATACCAAGCGATCTCAACATATGTTTAAAACGCATTATTTCAAAGGCTCATAACATCATAAGTGCGCCGTGGGCGAAACAGCTAACGTGTTTGCCCTTTTACCTCTTTTTCCTCTTTCACGTTATACATTTGAGCCTTGCTACTACGGCTAATTTTTTTTTGCGCTCGCATGGGCACTTGCTATTATTTTAGTTGTTTTTTTTTTAAGGGGTTGGTTGCTCAATAGCACCTCTCCACACCCGGGCAACACTGGGTACCAATGCAATTTTTAGTGCGATTTTCACAACGTTTTGTTCGATATAATCTCCAACCTTCTTCAGGTGTATCTTGTCGAACTCGGAAATGTTTCTGTCAAACTCGGGAATTTGGATGGAATTTCAAGCGGAAGCCTTTATTTACTTTCCGGAGGTAGCGTGCTCTTGTTCCGTCAGCCATGATTGGATAGAGGTCCTAAGTAATTCGCAAAAGTATTTTTCGGACGCCCACACAGAGGATTGAACCTTCCACCTTCAGGAGAATATCACTTTTACAATTGATTTTTCCCAGTACTCTAACCACTGCGCTACGAGTCCTTGCGTCCAAATTCCCGATTTTGGCAGAAGCATTCCCGAGTTTGACAAGATACACGTGAAGAAAGTCGGGGGAAACGTTGTGAAAATCACACTCAAGATGAGAACAGTAGTCCGATGAATAATAATACAAATAATGAATCCTCATCTCAAAAATTCAGAAACGTCAAAAGTTGTTTTGATTTATTTATTTTTAAAGAGGCTAGAGACTTTTTCTGGGGGTTGCTCAATATCCTCAGTATAGCAGCTCTGTCCACCCGGGCAATGTCGGGTACCCCGCTAGTTGTATTATAAATTAATTCGGTGCATAAGTAAGTAGTCGCAATCCTTTAAAACTTTATCATCTAGCACTTATGTGATTAACCAATACAGTCTGTTTTTATAATGAGGATTAGGATTATCACACGGAGTTTGATCTGTAATTAGGTTTAGATTTATTGCATATTTAATTCAATTTCCCTTTTACCTTTGTGTTTGTATGTCAGTTTCAGGTTTTAGTGTTTTTTTTTCTCATTTTATTGATTTTGCTCTTAGATAAACTTAGCATTAAATTTGATGAGAGGAGCAATATATACATCACACTAATTGCTTGATGTTGCTCACACGTGTGATAGGTGAATTGATACAACTATAAACGTTGAAATGCTTATTTACACAAAATATAAAATTACATTATGAACAAATTAGGCAGACGGTTAATCAAAGGTGTTGAGATAATGGGTGTCGTTGGTCATCCTTGGTCTCAAATACTTAAAATTGTCTATTTTATTCTTAACTAAAACTACTAGTCACCACAATACCACATTTACTCCAGGGGCTTTCCTACTTAAGATAAACCCAAATGTGAAAAAGTTTCATTGAATTAAACAAGAAGCAACAAAGGTTAGTAAAGCCCTTCCAACCCTTTCTAAATAATAGACTACCCACTGTTTTTACGTTTAACGAAAACAACAAGCAGGTCAATCTCCAAGTGGGAGTGGAATCTAAGTAGGCGAAAAGAAAGCAGTGGGGAAGTTGGGGAGTGAGTAGAGTCCTTCCAAGAGAAGTTCACATTGAGGATAAAGGTAAAGGATAAAAAAAAAAAAAATGGGGAGTGGAAATCTTGGAGACTTTCTATTACCAGGGAGGGGGAGAGCTCATTTACTCTACAAGCTTAGAAAAACTATAAAATTTGTTTTCTGGTCAAAATATACATTAAAAGAAAAAAAGGAGAAGATTAAGATAATTTTGGGGAGGGTTACATTTATATATTTTTTGTGAATGACCATCTCCCGCAACTACTCATGCTAGAGTCACAAGAGCCAAGAGAAGCACCTTATAAAAGATAAGAAATTCCTCAACAAGGAAGGATGCTCTGGTTCCTCTCAGGAACAGTTTCACAATTTGCCAAACAACAATTAGTTAGTTAACAGTCTGCATCATATACTTGGCCTTCGGGTCAAGATCAAAGTGTAGTAGGGCCTTGTGCCTAATTTTGTTGAATTGAATTTTTTGTACGTTTTTTATGTTCAATTTTTTCTTTCTCAATAAAATATATAAACAAGATCAAAGTGTAGTATGGATATGAACACTTTTAATTCGTTTTCCCCTCTCCACGAGCAATCCTTTTCTTAATTTAAAAACTTTTTTATTTACCAATGAAATAGAATTTTATTTTTTCACACATGCACACACACACAAAATTAATATATTTAAAAAAAAAAAAAAAAAAAAAAAAAAAATGCATACACAAACACACAGACAACTGTTTATTAATTGTAAATATGGTTTTGATTCTTAAACGCTGGGGATTTATTAGTTTAAGATCCATAGAGTGAATGAGGTATTTTGGTAAATGTTGCCAGTCAAGAGTAAGACTCCAAAGTCTACATTTATTACTTTTTAATCACTTTAGTCACAAAGACCCTGAACCCTTCCCAATTTCTTGTAGGGCCTTGTGCCTAATTTTGTTGTTTGATAATCTTTTGTTTTTTTGTATTTACAAAATTTTAAAAGCAATAAAATATATAAACAAGATCAAAGTGTAGTATCTGTTCTTCAGATCTACACTTCCATTTCTTGTGGAGGAGAAATCCTTCACGACTGAGACAATTTATATTTTTGTTCCTTTTCTCCACACTAAAAAACGACCCTGGTGTGTAACTGTCCCGTGGGGAGGGAGGCATTGTAAATGGGAACAGTCTGTATCATGTCCAACACACCAGGAAAACCAAGTTCCTTCAAATTGTGATAGTCTTTAGATGTGTTTACATCATTCCACTTCACACACACATTGGAGAGAAACTGAATACTTATTAGACGCTATCCTCGAAGGTTTTCGGTCTCTGTATGCAGGGTTTTTTCTGACATGACGATACTTTTCATCGAAAGTAAACCCAGACCAATTATTCAAAAACAGTGTGATGTCTCCTTACGCCACCCAGCACGTTCCTCAGGGTGAGAATGGAGGCCCCCCCCCCCATTCATTTATAGAGGACGATTTTTAATACCAAATAATAAGCCAAGGAATAAAAATAAAAATTAAAATACACACAGGCAAGTTGGTATCCAGGATAAAAAAAAGCCCCTCTTGTGAGCTGCAATGAAATTTCTAATATAAGCGGCATTTTCTGTTGGCTTATCTGTTCATATTTTGAATTATTTGAGTTTTATAGTTAGCCAATCAAATTCTTTGCTTACATTCCACGATTTTGCTGTAATATAAGCAAATAAGGTAATTGCAGCTTCTCTTTCAATTTTTGGATTTTTTAATCATGTCCAAACGCATTTTATTTCCTTTTGGTGGATTGATACTTGCTATTTCTTCTGATCAATTAAGAGTAAAATAGATTCATTGATTGATATAATAATTAAATGAATGATTTTGCGCTACAAAACACATACTGTCAAGAAGTGTAAATGTCAACGGAATTAAAGGAATAAATCATAAGATGGTCAACATCGTGAAATTTGGAATATAGACTTTTGTCATTTATTCATTATATGCTCTGTAATTACATTGAGCTTCTTAAATAAGGATTGGTATATATCAAAAGGAAATATAAGTGAATAAAAAATATTTCCACAGATATATATAGATATATAGATATATATATAAAAGGCAAAATGTGTGTGGCATATATAAAAAAAAGGCATGTGACCATTTCGTGTATGTCTTCACAAGGCTTTTCGAGCATACGCTCTCGGGTTCGTTACTATTGCTGACAACTGTTTATATGGGTCCTATATCATAATATGTAGGATTTAGGAACACGGGTCGTCTCTAGATCTATTTACGTCGACTTTTATGAGATTCGGGCTATTTCGCTTTGTGCCCGGTTTGTCCTGCATTATAGTATAAATACAGTGAAAACCGTTTTGTTCTACGCTTTCACTCTGCTTTCCCCCCCTTCCCCTGGGGAAAGTGAAAACAAAAAATAATGATCCCACGATGACCTCATCTAGCGTCGTCCTGTCAATCAAACCTCTTTTAGCTTTATAAGCTTTAACTTAACACATTAATCAATTAGTCTCACTTGACGAGACCGTTAAGTATTGGCATTGGTTTCCACCTCTGCGTCAAAGCTTCCGGGTTCAATCCCTCCTCCCGACCAAACGTTTTTTTTATTACTTCGCTTATTCTTTAGTTTACCCCCCCCCCCCCCAATCATACACAGGTTTATTTATGCCATTTTTTTCCGTTTTGGTTTTGGATTTTTGTTATATCGTAGATTATATGAATAACAAGTCGTTACTGGGGTTGTACAGAAAGGGTTTATTTAGGTAAAAAGGTACACACATTCCTAAGCGTCCATTGACAGCTTAGTACTAAATTCTGTCTCCTACGTGAGGAGAGTTTGCTTGTCTTTTTATAGACGTAACAGTCCATTCATTTGAGGGGTGTTGGATCAGTCCATTATATCAATTTTTTTTTTTTTACATCGTCTTTTTTATAATATTTAAGCAAGATTATTAATTACCCCCCACCCCTCATACACACACCTACAAATATCCGGGCAACGCCGGGTACCCCCCCCCGCTAGTATATATATATATATATATATACATACATATACATAGAGAGAGAGAGAGATAAAAAAAAAAAAGAACAAACCAAGTTATGTGTTCATCAATGTTTCGTCTTTATTGCTAGACTTCCTCTGGATGAATGAAATTAAAACAAAACACGAATGCAAATACTTGAAAATAAATAAATCTTGCAATAAAGACGAAATGTTGACTAACATATAACTTGGTTTGTTCCTTTTTTTTTTAATCTCTCTATTTCGTCGGAATACTATTTCCAATATTCTCATTATATATATTATATATATATATATATATATATATATATGAGAGAGAGAGAGAGAGAGAGAGAGAGAGAGAGCGAGCGAAAGCGAGAAAATAATAAAGAAATTGAAAAACTTGAAAACAAGAACAAAAAAAATCAGATAATAATTCCGAAAAACAATCTTTTACGAGGGGCGTGCAATATGTCCCTGACCCACTTCCAGTTGTCTGATCTAGCTGAAATTTTGCATGTGCAATGATTTATATCTACGAGTTATGTGCCAAATTACAGCTCTGAACTAATTGTGGTTTCTGTTTTACAGGTGTTTGAACTGAGTCAGGTGTGAAATGGAGCCTGTTGAATGTCGAGCAGTGATCCGGTTTTTGTATTTGAAATGACGCACGCCACAGGAGATTTGATGAAAGAAACTTATAGTGATAATGCCCCATCATATGACCTTGTAAAACGCTGGCATCATGAATTCAAACATGGTCGGAAGTCTGTGGAAACAGCTCCCAGACCTGGCCGCACCCCTTCTGCTATTGATGAGGCATCTGTCCGTCAAGTTGAGGCTGCCATTTTGGAAGATCGGCACATTACTATTCGCCAAATAGCCCAAGATGTCAAGATTAGTACAGGGTCTGTGGAAACTATCATTCATGACCATTTGCATATGCATAAGGTGTCTGCCAGATGGATTCCCAGGTTGCTCACACCATTCCAGAAGCGAGAACTCGTCGAGTGCTCGAGGATGAATTTCGAGATGTGCCAAGAAGAGGAGTCAAATTTTCAAAAGACTGATTACACAGGATGAAACCTGGGTCCATCACTATGATCCAAAGACCAAAGCTCAGTCAATGCAGTGAAAGCACTTGGACTCACCACCTCCAAAGTCGGCAAGGGTGCAGCCCTCTGCTGGCAAGGTTATGCTCAGTCTTCTGGGACCAGGACGGAGTAGTGATGACAGATTTCCTGACAAAGGGTACCACAATTACAGGAGCCTATTATGCTTCACTTTCATCATCTAAGCTATCAAAATCAAGAGGTGGAGCAAGATCAGCAAAGGTACCCTTCTCCTGCAGGACAACGCTTCAGTCCACAACTCGCATGTCGCCAGATCAGAAGCACGGGCGTGTGGTTATCTCTCCTAACCTTGCACCCTCTGACTTTCACCTCTTCTCAGCCATGAAGTTGTTTTTGAAAGGAAAGCATTTCCCAGATGATGCCGTCTTGATTTCTGAAGTCACGTTATGGTTGGAGGACCAACCTGGGGTGTTTTACAAAAACAGTTTCCAGAGCTGTATCAAACGAAATGCATAACTCTGGGTGGTTCCTATGTAGAGAAAGACTAATAACTGTGCCAAGTTTTGTTGCTCTACTGCTATGAGAAGTGGGTCAGGGGCATTACTTATTGCACTCCCCTCGTATGTAATAAAATATTTAAGTAAAACAAAATATTAGAAAACCAACAAATTTTCTGAAATATTCTATTTAACGATTAAAAAAATGTTCTGAATTATTTGGTGTAATAAACCTTTTTCAAACGAAACTATTGTGTTCTTTAGTTTTTTGCGTTTTTTTCCCCCATTTTTTTCTCTTCATTTTTCTGTTGGTATTAACCTTGAGGAGTCATCACCATGTGAAGAGAGAAAGGATATGTCCAGTTTTGATGATGGTTGTTGTAAATCTGAAGTTGATGTGCATATGGGCATTGTTTGGCATTAGGGTTACAAGGCACCTTCAATAAGTTTCCAGACTTTTTTTTGTATAGGCATTTAAATTTGTCGTAGACTCTTGAGAATGCAGTTGTTATTGCTATACATCATCTATGTAATGACTAACCAATTTTTTATGATTTCAGGTTTAAATGACAGCAAGAACTGGAATATACTCTACTAAAGCCTGATTGTCACAGCTGGCGAATTACAAAAATACAATCCGAATGTGAGGACACTTTAGAAAGATATGCATTAAAATTCTGTTTTAAATTTGGAAAAAAATGCCACAGAAATGTATGAAATGCTTCAGATTGCTTTTGGACCATCTTGCATGAACCGAATATCAGTTTTTGAATGGCATAAGGGATTCAAGGAAGGCAGGGAGTCTGAGGGCTGATAAGAGGTGTAGGAGGAGTAAGGAAAGAACACTAGAGTTGATTGGCCAAATAAAGAATTTTATGGATAAGGACCGTCGTGTGACAATGAGTGCACAGTTTGATGTTAGTGTGGGAACTGTACACAATTGTTCGCGAGGAACTGAAGATGGGGAAGATTTGCACAAAGTTTGTCCCAAAGGTGCTCAGAGAAGATTAAAAAGACTTTGTCATGACAGCAGGAAGATGGTCGAGCTGACCAATTCAGATCCTGCAGTTCTTGATGCTCTCGTGACCTGCGACGAAAGCTGGATCGACTTCTATGACCCAGAGATAGAGTTCCTCGTGGAAGCATGCTGGCTCTCCAAGACCCAAGAAGGTCAGACAGAGCAAATCCACCCAGAAACTTATGATGATTTCTATTTTTGACAGCACAGGCATGATCTACATGCACTGGGTTCCCTCTGGACAGACAATCAACAAGGAATACGATGTTGACGTTTTAAAGGGAGTTCAGGAAGAGATTCTGTCAGAAGAGACCAGCACTCTTCAAATCAGGTCAATGGCATTTCCACCAGGACAATGCACCAGTCCACAACTCCATCATCCTTGTCACAGACTATTTGACCAAGATGGGCATCAAGACAGTTCCTCACCCTCCCTATAGTTCAAACCTTGCTCCCTGTGACTTTTTCATTATTCCCTAAGCTCCAAAAAAACCTTAGAGGCTGTCGTTATGAGATAATTTAGAAGACGAAAGAGGCTGTGACAAGGGTCAGTGACACGCTCACACAAGAGGATTTTCATGGGATCTTCCAGAATTTGTTGGAACAGTACAAGTGCATTGCAGCCGGAGGAGACTACTTTGAAAGGGGCTAGAGGTTCATGTGTGTACTACCAATGAAAGTGCCCATATTGACCACTGTACACTTATTAACCCTTATCCTGGAGTGGCCTCTAGGCCTTGATAAGTGATGACTCCTTTGGGAGAAAAAAATCTGGAAAGTTATTTAAGGCACCTCATATAAATAGGAAGTTGGCCACATCTTTGAAAACATACAGGCTTAATATCATCAGAAAAATGAAGAAAGAAAAGAACTACCCCCTCAAAAAAAAAAAAAAAAAAAAAAAGGCTGGGGGGGGTATACTCAGTATTCAACGCTAAATTGATAGGAATATCACCTCTAAATTTATGGCAGACAAGTAGCTTTTCTGGATATTAAAACCTTTATTATCTAATGTAATTCCTTATGTTTGCACTGGTGACCATGTTTTTCTCAATGGAACAAGTACTAATGCGTATAGGTGGTACAAAACACCTCCTCTCAAGTTTAGAATGGCGATGGCCACTGAAATTTATTAAGTAATACATTGGAAAAAAAAATGTCATTATCCAGAAAACTACGCGTCTGCCCTGAATTAGAATGCAATATCCATTTTCAGCATATCTGAAAACTGTTAAAAGTCGTCATTTTAAAGGTGAATGCTGAGTTACAGTTAAAGTAAAAAGTTACCAAAAAAAAGAAGTGAAATAAAAAATGATTTCAATCATTTCATAAAATTTTTTGGTTTTGTGATATTTTCAAATTAACCTTACAAATTTAAAAAAAATATTTAACCAAATTCCTTTTTAATATCTTGAGTATTTGCCTCACCCACATTAAAAAATAAAATAGGATTTTTAAAACTTTTTTTTCGATTTAAATAATAAAAAAAATAAAATGGGAGACAAAGATAAAAACTGACCAGCATTTGTCACCAAATTGAGGAGGTCATCCAATTGTTTCTCTTTTTCACCTAACTCACTCTGTCCCTTCAGCTGGTCAATTATTTTGTTAAATTTATCTGTAAACAGAAAAAAAAAATTAATAAAAACCATTGTTCATTTTTTAACCATTTAAAATCTGTTTAACAATTTGCTATGAAACATTTGAACAAATATTTATTTAGACTCTTTTGGACATCTTTTATTCCAATCAATAATCTTATTTAATATTTCAATGAAGAAAATATATATATCAACAATTGCCTACAATCTTACTAATACAGAAATATGATATGATGTAGGAAAGCATAAACAATGCAAAATACTATAAGGAAAGCAAAGATAATTTTCGTTTCATTAAATATTACCTTTTTGTACCGGCTGCCAAAGTGTCACTAGGTTATGTAGGTGTGAAAAATTAAAGAATTGATCTTTGTATAATTTGGATTCTTTAGACCACTTAAGGTTTATTTTGTCAAACTCTAGAATCTTTCTGATGAACTAAAAAAAAAAAAAATCTGCAATCAATTTCAAACAGAACCATTTATTTAATCCATGGGGATAGCATGTTCTTGTTCTGCCAGCCACGATTGGGTAAAAATTCAAAGTAATTCTAAATTGTATTTTTAGTGTCGTCTGCACTGAGGATTGAATTTTAACCTCCAGAAAAATGTAACTTACAACTGAATTTTACCGAGTACTTTATCCACTATGCCACAGATCCTTGCAAATTTTTTAATGATTATGTAAAAATTCTAGAAGGAAATTAGAGATGATTCAGTAAATATTAATGGGAGGAGGGGAGGCAGCTTTGCCCGGTCGTAAAATATATTTTAATTTGTCCAGATATTGTATATATTACTACAAAGTCGTGATTTCAAAAGTAAAACAAAAAGTATTTGGGTGCTATCAGCTAGAATCAAAACCGAAAACAAAACTATAGCATTCAAAGCTGGTGACGTTACTACTGTAACGATGCGACACACATATGAACTGATTAAAAATTAACTAAGATGAATATACAAAATGTATAACGATTTTTTTTTTCAATTTTGACCCGTTTTGACTCCTTAAAAACTATTTTAACTGGCTAAAGACCTATAAAAGAATGATCCATAAAAAAATCCAATCATTTGAGGCCCCTAGCACCACTCTGCGACTTTCAGTTTCAGATAAGATAGAGTTTGAAAATACAGAGACAGACAGACAGAGTGAGTTTTATAAATTAGATTATTATAATATATGTTTATACCAGTTGCGTCGCTCGTTCATGTAGGTGTGAAAAATTTGAGGAAACAGATTTTTGACTGAATATACGAAAAAAAGATTTTTAGCATCAGGAAAGAGCTAAGGACATTGGAATTTGAAAATAGGTGTAAACATGCAGTGGTTGCATGCTTAGTGGTTTGCATGTTTAGTGGTTTGCATGGTTGCATGCTTAGTGGTTTGCATGGTTGCAATGCATGCAAATAACAAGCTTATTGTAAGTGGAAAATATTTAACTGAAAGAAAAGAGACCACCCCAAAAATGGGAAATATGTTTGCTCTGGGTTTTGACCACTCCGAATTCAATTTTTTAACTTGAAAACAATGTTCCTTCAGATATAAGATTCCAACATAAGTGAATTATCCAGTGATACACGATGTATTTTGATTAGTTTGTTCTGAGAAAAAAAGTTGCGATATACTGGTAAAATACTTTTTTTTTTCTTTTTTATAAGAGAATCACCACTCATCAAGGTCTAGAGGCCACTCGAGGATAAGGGTTAAAGAGTGTACAGTGGTAAAAAGGACAATATAGTAATCATTAGAAGTGTAAATTTGGTAAATTGGATTACTTAAGGCTCATCAAGAACTTGTTTATATTGGACTTGAAAACGGCCATATTGTAGTCAGCTGGAAAGCAGGTAAATGGAAGAGAGTTCCACAGGTGTGTAGTTCTAAGAAACTTTGTTCATGGAATTTAGGTTTAGACTTAGGCACAGATGAGTGGAGGAAATTATTAATAGTGTTTTCAGCTAGACGAGTGTTTTCATGAAAGTTTGGCGAGGGGCAACCATAGATTGGAGCTCAGACGAGCACTTGCCATGAAAATAATGATAAAACAGAGACAGGCTCACGACGTCGCTTATGTGAGAAAAAGGTTGCAGGGAAGAGAAAAGGGCATCCCCTACTAGGCTACGAGGTCTATTCTGAACTCTTGCTACAGAATAGACACATATTACAGGGAAACTGCCTGGAATCAACATTTTATTGCATTATTAGATCAAATGGTCAATTTGGATAGGAATATTGTGAAAATAGAGTTTTAAAAAATAGGTTATAAAATTACAGAAGAATAACAAAGAATTTAACACTAAAATTAAACAGCGAGATTTCATTATGTTCCTGAATCTTGGAGATGAGGATTGCTAATTTGTATTATTTGGATTATTCAGACTACTGTTCTCATCTTGAGCACTGTTTTCACAATATGGATTAAATAAAGGGTTCTATTAAAAATTCTGGGCAAATCCTCTGAATTCGACAAGAAACATGTGAAGAAGTTTCAAGGTTATATCGTCCGAAATGGTGTGAAAATAACATTCAAGATGAGAACAATAGATTGGAGAATCTAAACAATATTGAGATTCTATTCCTCTATTTTTTTTTTTTTTTTTTGCTTTTTACCCCACCATTTTTTTTTAGTTCCAACCCTAGGCAACTTAAGCATGGTGGATCAATGAAAATGCTATTTTTCAACTACATAAGCATTACAGATTGATCAATAGATTAAGCCTCTCATAGAGATGCTTTGATGCAGCAAAAGATTCGTCCAATCAATCTGTTTTGTTTTAAAGCATATCAACCCTTTTCAGATAATTTAGTGTTGAATCCAGTAATTTTAGAAAAAGTTTTCATGCTTCAATTTTTTTTTATATTTTCAATATTTATTCATAGTGTTTGGTTTGATTGTTTTGTAGAGAAAAATTGTTTTTCATTTTGCAGAACATGATTGAGTTTTGCAAAAGGAAAGGATAGAAAACAATATCAATGTGAACGAAATTAAGAGTTAAAAAAATAATAAATATTCGTCCAAACTCTTTCTTGACAACTCTCGACTTCAACTGTAATCTTCACCGACCGTTCTCACTGTTTTCTTTCTTAACTATCCAAAATAGAAAACTGCACTGTGCTTTCTCCTTCATTCCTTTTCGCAGCAGCCATTGTACTCATATGCAAATAATACCATATGTATATTAATAAACCGTCTATACATAAAAGTTTTTCTTTTCTCTTTCCTTTCTTGATTCCATCACGTGACAGGATAGATAGAGGCGCCGTCGCTTGTATAAGTCATATTTTTTATTACTTTCGCCACACAATATTCAGTATATTTTAGGTCAGGATTGGTTGGTTGGTTTTGTTTTACGGCATATCAACCCTTTTCAGGTTATTTAATGCCAAATCCAGTATTTAACCCATAGTTGGGATCTTAACAGGTACAGAGTGGGCCTGAGAGCAATGGCAATTAAAGGGTGGCTCCACAATCCCCAAAGCCCGCAAGCTAGGGCCTCACCACTGGATATAGTTTAAGGTTATATCCAGGACCGTTTAGGTCAGGAAGTCAGCATTTTCACACAGCCTGATCTGATAACACATTTTCACACAGCCTGATCTGATAACGCATGAGATTGCAATCAGTGAATTTTAAGCCCTAATAGATATTAACATTCCTCACCAAAGCGAACCTGGGAGCAGAGACAACTAAGGGGCAACTCCACATTCCCCACAGCTCCCAAATGGGATCCTCTTGTACTTTGTACTTTGACAGCATCCATCCAGAGTGGGTTAAGCCAGGTCCAAGTGAATTTGTCGTATGACAAGGCAGGACAGTTCATCCATTTCTGTCTGCTGCTGACTCTCCAGCATATATCAACCATTTGCAATTCGATTGTCACACACATGGAAGATGCAAGGATGAGTCATAGCTTATAAGTCAACTTTGATCACTACAAACCACGTCCTCAGTTGACAATCACTCTCCTTATGCCATCCCGGTAACAATGTTGGTGCTATTGCCTAGTGAATCATGTCAGTTTGTGGACAGCGAAAGGAGAGCCAAAACCATCAGAGGCTCCTGATAAGTACTTTCTCAAGTTTAGGAAGCTTACATTGTGCATGGATTGTAACATTTCAGGTGTGATCAGACGTATGAATTCCGAGAATGTGCTGAAACATCACAGATTGAAGAAATGCCAGCCACTTGCATGGGGCAAGATTTTGCCCCTGTAGGGAAGGACCGTGTGAACAAGCGCCTGGTAGATGCAACATCTGGTCGTTAACTGATTTCTTTTGTGACCAAAAGTGATTATGAAGCCAACAGAAAGCAGCTCGACCCCTGTTAATGATAATTGAAATTTCATCTTTCCCCTGAACAGCTATTACCAATCCGGCTAAAGTTGATGCCTTTTTGATCAGGATTGGTTGGTTGTTTTTGTTTTACGGCATATCAACCCTTTTCAGGTTATTTAATGCCGAATCCAAAGATTCAAGAAAAATTTTTTAGTAGAATATATTTGTTGTTTTCAAGTCGGTTTCTATTTAACCCATAGTTGGAACCCTAACAGGTACTACCACTCCGGGTGAGAGTGGACCTGGGAGCAATGGTAATTAAAGGGTGGCTCCACACTCCCCAAAGCCCGCAAGCTGGGGCCTCACCACTGGATATAGTTTAAGATCATATCCAGGACCCCCATTGAGGGACTTTTACCCTCTGCAGGGGGGCAGTCGGTGTATTCTAATACCCCGCCGACAGGGCCATTTTGATCAGGAAGTTAATATCTTTAGACAGCCTGGTGTGGTAGCACTAGATGCCCTAATAAGTATTAGCACTCTAGACCAAAGTAGATTTGGAAGCAATGTTAAGAGGCAACTCCATATTTTCCACAGCCTCCAAATGAGGCTTCACCACAGGATGTCTTTTAAGGTCACACTCAATAACAAATTTACCTCTAGGAAAACACCCGACATATAGAAACTATGCAATATTTTGAGAAGGGAGGGTCGATGGAATTTGAGATGAGGATTTATAATTTGGATTATTTAAATTATTCGGACTACTATTCAAACTGAAGAAGTTTGACTCACCGATCGACCAAAGCTCTTGAGGAACTGCGAGGATATATCTAAAACAAAACTCTTCAAATTATCAATTATTGGTTGCTGTTATTAGAATTAAAATTCTTAGCAAACTTTTTATTCGAGATGTCTGATCTGGTTGCACTCTGAAGAATATAAGATATCGCTTGATTGATATCACACCTGTCTTCGTTGAGCAAAAACGTCAGAATAAAAAGCCGTTATACAAGTGAGACCACCCAGCAAAAAATAACACGTTCATACAAATCAACAAGTTATGATATTTAGACGAGCTTGATCCTTTTTTTTTTTGTTGGCAGAGAAAAGTCTATCAAGCATGTATACGCTGTGTGATGAGGTATAGAAGTAAAACTTGACCAGTGAGGGTTGAGGATATGCGTTGCATGACGAGAATGATACGAAGGATGTGCAGAAAATAATGACCACATTGAAAGAATGGATGTGAGTTTGAAGGTTTGTAGATTTCAAACAGTTGCGGTAGCAGGTCCAGTTCACAAGGGAAAGTGGAGGAAAACATGGGGCGGGGGTGAAGTAATAAGGGTGAATTTGATGGAAAGAAGGATAAATAAAGACCTGGCCAGAGAAGTTACTTTTTAAAAGGTCCCAACACATGCCAGCATATAAAAATTGATGTTAAATCGATGATGATAATGATTTTATCAGGGGATTGCAAATTTCTATGAAAATTTAACGTAATATGCTTGTGTTAATAACAATAGAACAGTTGAGGTACAGCATATTCTCATTAAATTACCAAAGTTAAACAACGCTGTGCCTAGTCAGTACCAGATGGGTAACCATTTGGTAATACCAGGCGCTGTAATTTATAGTGTTACGATGATTAATTGGAATCGGGAATTGGTAAAATCTTAACTTTTTGGGTATTAGAATTGGTATTAGAAAAATTGCCAAAAACGATTCCTTTAATTATTATATATATATTTTTTTTATTTGATTTCGTTTTAAAAAATGTTTCCGCTTCTGGTGGTAATAATAAAATAAATATTTATTAATTTAAACTTCCGGTAAAACTAAAACCTATAGATCACCCTACCCCACCAACACAAGTGTTTTTACGTTTGGGAAAATAAATGCACATTTAAGATGTTTTTACTGTAATCAGGACAAAATAACAATTTTATAGTTAAATATTTAGAGATTAATAAAGAATCGGAATTGTAAATTGTATCGGAATCGTCCCATCATTAGTAATTTAGTTTGAGTTTCACATTAAAGGTTGATGGTAGAAAAAAAAAAATGGTTTAATCGCTCTAAAAGTGGTTCCCTCCACATAACCAATTTTGTTAAGGTGACCTCCCAACAGAATAAATATAACAAAACTGTGTCCATATTCAGTTAGAAATAATGCTGAAAAGGAATAAAGCATATATCTGGACAAGTGTTTCTTGTGTAGTTTCTGACTTTTTAGCTGGAAATCAATATACCTAAGACATGAAGCCACTTGGTGTAAAAAAAAAAAAAAAAAAAAAAACAACACTCCTTCAAGGTAAAAAAAAATAGCCAACAATTAGTATTAGAGGGATAAATTTCTAGAAAACAGCAATTCAGAAAAATCAACGAGAGGCAAGAAAGTAAACCTCTCGTTATATATTGCCTTACTTTAAGTTTAAAAAAAGGGCTCCGTTCAGTCTTGGGAGACAATGGATATTCCCTGTAAGAGTGCCTGTGCATGCAATTGTTAAGCCACACTTTTCCTGAGTTGGCAATATCTAAATCCAATGGCAAGAAGTTCAGGATGGCTGATAACAATAACAAGATAAGTGAAGAGCACATAAAACACCTGATATTCCCAAATAGTCACCCATTTTGGTACTGGCTAGGTTCAACGGCGCTTAACTTTAATGATCTGACAGGAACTGGTGTGTCACCATAATTGTGCGGTATATACTTTAAGTTTATAAAAAAAAATGTAGATGAAATTAAAATCCGAATCAAGAATCTTGTGTCATTGTTTTTTGCAATTTTTGATCTTAGTTTTAATTATCAGTTTCCCCCCCCCCGGGGAAATAAATGTAAAAAAAAAAAAAACAAAAAAAAAAAAAAAACAAGAAAAAACAAAAAAACATGATTGAATTTTTTTTCCTTTCTTTATGTTCAAGATTAAAAGATCTTTTTTCCAATTTCTTATAGAAATTGCGACATGTCTGTCACAGATTTCTGATTGCTGTTCAATCTGTTATTTATTCTGCCATTTTTTTTTTTTTTTTTTCTAAAATCGTCCTTATATAATCACGCCATGTTTTTCTTTACCTTTCGTTTTTTTTTTGTTTTGTTTTTTTAATTTTATTTGATTCGCTGCATCTGCCTACAGCAGAATAATGGTTTGTCTTTTCTGAGAAACAAGCAGAGATTCCTATTTTTGTGCTGGCTCGCTAAGGCAAAAACGTACAACGATGATACCACGTGCAATGAAAATCCAACATTCACTTGCTTCGTAGCAGCCGGATAATATTTGAAACGCCATCATGACTTTGCAGTTTAAAGTTAATCCTGTTCTCCTTTTGAGCAAGAAGTGTGTGTGTGTGTGTGTGTGTGTGTGTGTGTGTGTGTGTGTGTGTGTGTGTGTGTGTGTGTGTGTGTGTGTGTGTGCGTGTGTGTGTGTGTGTGTGTGTTTCTCAATAGATTTGCTTAGTGGATTAAAATAAATGACATAAAAAAAAATGCAGACAATTCTTCAACGATGTTTCTGAGAGGGAGCATTGCTATTCACAAAACTGCTGTCAAATAGTTGGTCTACAGACTTGAAACTTGATATACGAGTTATTCAGACCCATGGAGCATAATTGATTTGGCTTATAGCTAGAAAAATAGCTGCTAAGGGATCAAAATGTTCTATGCATGCACAGATATACATTTATACGTTTAACTATGCTAATTTGTCAAGTTTTGATAAACATGTGTCAATAGCTCAGATAGTAGCAAGTATTATTAGAGAGTTAAATGTTTTCTTTTAGTTTCTAACTATAATGGCACCCAAATAATTTTTTTTTTAACTTTTGAAATCATTACTATATATTGGGTACAATATAATGATCAATAGAGTATTGGATCTATAATACTAAATACAAAATTTGCATTAATTAAAATATTATATTAAGTGTATTGTATGGCTGGGCAATGCTGGGCGGCATGCTAATTGTTAATAAAAGTCATAATCCTTTCTGCAATCATATTTGGTACTAAAAGTAGATTTCAATCAGAGAGAGAGAGAGAGTCTAAGAAAGAGAGAAAGCATCCAAGAGGGTGAAAGAGAGACAGAGAGCATCCAAGAGGGTGAAAGAGATGTGTCAGAGAGAGAGAGAGAGAGAGAGAGAGAGAGAGAGAGAGAGAGAGAGAGAGAGTAGTAAAACGAAAACAAATTAAGAGAAAGACAAAATTAAGAACAGAAAAAGAAAAAAGAAAAAAAGAGTTTCACTGCAAAATTATCCCCCCCCCCAAAAAAAAATCCTTGAATTCAATAATTTATTTTTAAATCTTGTACTGAAACACCCGGATATCAGTTAAAAAATAAACTATTCTTGCAGAGACAATTGGCATTGAATTCCAGAAAGAGAATCATGCAGAAGAGGAAGGGGGCTGGAAATAAAAGACAGATTATTATCATGGTTACTTTTAATATTCTCCATTCTTTGATTTTCAATAACGAATCAATTACCATCAAAATAGAAACTTAATAACGAAAAATCTCCCCCCCCCCCAAAAAAAAAATTCCTGCAAAGTGAAGTGGCTAAAGAAAGCTGCAGGAGTCATATCACCCAAATTATATTTAAATTATAAATGCAAAAATAATTAATCTTTGAAATAAACCAAATATTTGTGTAATAAAAATATTTTTCTGTGATTTATTTTAATTTAAAGTTCGCCGCTTCTTTAAAAAAACAAAAAAAAAAAACACTTTATTATTGGCATTGGTTTCCCCGAGATCTTTCTAGTTAGAATTATTAGAGACACCTTTTATAAAGATGATAAAACGGAATATGAAATATCCACATTTTATGGAATAAGTTAAATCTACTTAGTCATTAAATGTTATAGTAAGAGTCTAAAATACATGAAGATTTTTTTTTAGTATTTTTTGTTTTCGTTTAGGTTGAATTCTAGACTTACACTCAGTTTTTCTGGTTTCTACAATTTTCCTGGGCAACGCCAGGACACATATCCAACAAGTCTATCTAGAAAAGTGAGAATGTGTGTGCGCGAGGACATTTCTCAACCTATATACTCAACAAATTTTTGATCAACAGGCTTTAAATTTGGTATGTAGGATATTCAGACATGTGGAAAACTAATTTATTTTCTTCTGGAAAAAAGGGTTGCTAAGGGGTAAAAATTGAACAATTGGTTAGTGAGAGTCATTGGATTTTTAACGGATTACTTATGCTAAGTAGTTTGAAAACATCTTAAAAACGTGTCATGCTGGTCTGATGATTATCGTACTTAACTCACTGTCTTTTAGCTTTTGATCTCAGCTTGAGTATTTTTTTTTTTTTACTGACAAGATTTGGTTGGTTGGTTGGTTGTTTTACGGCATATCAACACTTTTCAGGTTATTTAATGCCGAATCCTGTGATTTTGAAGAAAAATTTTTTTTAATAGAATATATTTGTTGTTTTCAAGTCTGTTTCTATTCAACCCATAGTTGGGACCCTAACAGTTACTACCACTCTGGGTCAGAGTGGACCTGGGAGTAATGGCAATTAAAGGGTGGCTCCACACTCCCCAAAGCCCGCAAGCTGGGCCCTCACCATTGGATATAGTTTAAGGTCATATTCAGGACCTTACTGACAAGAAGTGAACTGTTAGAAAGAAACAAAACTCGCATGCACATGTCTTAGTTTCTTTCCATTTTTTTTTTTTTCGGTCATAAGTCGCATTTTCCGCTTGGTGAAGATTGCGAACTCACGTGACTTATTTTTGGCCAATCCTTCCGATCCAGGGCAAGTTGGCTTTCCTCTGCCTCTTTAACCTTCTAGCATATCCTCAAAACATAACTTTGACAGGCCAGTGGTTGATCGCTTGACACGACCAAAACGTTTAAGGATTTCACTTTGGATTTTATCAAATATAGAGGGGGGGGGTAGAGAAGTAGTTTGACAAAGGGTGGATATTTTTTATTTTATTTTTTTCTTCATCTTTTATTTTTAAAAGGAGTTTAATGTTACATTTAATACCGGGCAACGCCAGATACATCTGCTAGTACTTTATAAAATAGGATTTTCATGCAAGTTGTTTAAAACTTCAACATGACAGACCGACCAACCCAACTACTGTTTGCAAATTAAACGTAGTGTTTTTCATATGTTGGTACTAAATTTCATCCGCAAAACTTTCAGAAAAAGGTCACGGTTTATTTGTCAGAAATACTAAAGTGTGAAAAAATTCCTTTCTTTTAGTTTTTAGAAGCAGCGATTGCGGAAGTTAAGTTTGATTCGACGAAATGTCAGGTTTCATATTTGACGTCTTGTTTCCTTCAGCAAAGGAAAAACATCGAGAATGCCAGGATTACAATTAATGTGACAAGATACTTTGTGTGCGTAAGAATTTTTTTATCAAGTTACATATGTGTACATAGTTGTTATTGTTGTTGTTATCTATCAAGATCTCGTCTGCACCATTCTACTGTACGGCTGCGAAACCTGCCCGATGAGAACAAGAGACCAATGAAAACGCAAGGGATTTGATCGCTACTGTTCACGTCACATACTTCGTGTTCACTGGCAATAGTTTGTCTGAACTGTAACATATCCTCTATACCAGGCATGTCAAACTCAAAGTACCCTCAGGGCCATAGGAGTCGATTTGTATTGTTATGAGGGCTGCAAAACTTGTACACGTTTAGTAAAAAATTTTTTTTTTTTTTTTTTTTTTTTTTTTTAACTTAGAAGCATGCAGGTAAATTCAAGTATTAGTGTACATGTAGTTCAATGAAAGAATTTAACGAAAACTTTGGCAATCTTCATCTAATTCAATACAATGATAAAAAAAAATGCATTATACACAAATTCAAAACTGACATTCATCAACAAGAATCATCTGTGCGGGCCGCAAGCGTATCTAAAATGGGCCACATGCAGCCCGCATGTTTGACATGCCTGCTCTAAACAACAAACTCTCCTGAAAGGAGGGGGGGGCGTCTTCATTGGTTCGGTCACATCCTTCGTCATCATCCAGATAATTTCATTCATAAAGCCATCGATACAGCCCCACCTTAGGTTTGGAAAAAATAATGTGGAGGCTGAAAACATGGCTCAGGATGCTGAATTAGGATGCCAAACTAATTCTGGAGTTCAGCACTGGACCTGAGATTGATTATCTGCTTCTGCGGTGGGGCATCATGCTTGATAAGCATTTGTTCAGGATGTGTTAAATTTTCTGGGTACTTCTGGAACATGCAATTTTCACGATGTTACTCAGTTTGTGCCCGGCAAATGACGAGAAGAACCAGAAACGGTTGACTAGTAGTTTTCTGGATATTAAGGCATTTTTTTTTCTAATGTATTACTTAATGAATTTCAGTGGTGGTTGCCATTCCTAACATGGAGAGAGAGGGATAACAATTTCTTTTTTTTTTTTTTTATTTTTTTTTTATTACATTTTCACCCCAAACAAGGCAAATTGCCACTTTGGTGTAGGGGGCTACTATCAGGGGCAACAACTACTGGGGTACTATGTAGGGATTTGGGCAGCAAGGTGTCGGTTCACGTTACACTTGAACTTCTGCACGTCAGTACTGTTGGGGAAGCAGGGACCTGGAATGGAATTCCAGAGTCTAGTGGTTCTGGGGAAGAAACTATTGGAGTAAAAAGATCTTTTACATCTAGGGATCTCTACAGTGTGGGGGTGGGATTTAGCAGCCTGTCGGGTTTGTCGAGGGTGCTCATGTCGTGGGGGCACAAGCGAGTGCAGTTCGTCAGAGCATTCACCACTAAAATACTTGTAGAAAAGGCAGAGGGATGCAACATTTCGTTGATGGGACAGAGGCTGAAGCTTAGATGCCAGTTCAGGGCCTATCAGGTTTGCGACTCTCTTTTGAACCTTGTCAAGGAGCGAGAGACTAGTAGCAGATGCACCAGCCCAGATGTGGCAGCAATACTCCATACATGGGCGAATGGTGGCCTTATAGAGGTACAGGATACTTTCGGGTGTTAGTAGCTTTCTAATACTTTCGGGTGTTAGTAGTTTTTATAATAAGCCCCACCCTGCGGTTTCCCGTTCTTCCAGTCATCTGCTGGGCATACCTGAGTGACTTCGTAAAAATCGTGGGTCAATAAATGCAGAAGCACCATTTCCTGAATGGAGTTGGCCCAACCGCTCCCAAAGTAAATGCTGAAACAAGTACAAGTCCAAGTACTGGATTCATTTCTAAACTAATTAACCAATTATTTGTATAATTTGGATTCTTCAGATTACTGTTCTCATCTAGAGTGTTTTTTTTTTTTTTCATGTTTTGGTTGATGTAACCTTCAACCTTCTTCAGGTGTATCTTGTAGAATTCTGGAATATTTCCGTCAAATTAAGAAATCTGCATAGTATTTCAAATCCACAGGAGTAGCACGTTCTTGTTTGGTCAGTCATGATTAAGTAGATGTTATAAGTCACAATTATATTTTTAATGTCACCCACACTGAGGATGTCAACTACAAGAAAGTACTTTATCCACTATGTTACAAGTCCTGGCAAACATTTGGAAGATTCATGAATTCAACAAGATACACCTCAAGATGGTCAGAGGTTACACCAACTGAAACACTCAACGTTCAGATGGTCGATGGTGTTACACACCAACACACCTGGAGTTCAACTGATATTTGCAGAATGTGTTGAGTTTTTTTTTTTTTCTTTTATATACTTGTGAACCCATGTGCACCCTCTAGCCAATGTGAGAGACGACGATAAAAAAAGATGAAGGAAAATAAGACCAGGGAAACATTCAGTGTTTGATGTCGAGCAAGGAAGCACATGGTGACATTAACCTCCCCCATCAACTTTTTAAGGCCAAGTCTGCAGTTGGTACTCTAGCCCACTTAGACTGCCATGACAAATAAGACCCTACACAAGAGGCCATTTTTCAAACTTCTTGGCCTAACATTCACAGACAACATGAATTGGAACAAATACATTAAGGATATTGCCAAGGCTCCTGCAAAAAGGTGGGTTCCCTCTATCAACTAAAGACTTACCATTAAAAAGTTTATTTTCAGGTGTCTGTTTTGAATTAATATCACATTTAAAATTGTCACCACCAAGTAGTTGTTATGATATTGAGGCCTTTATTATCCAATATATTCCCTATTATTTTCACTGGCTACTCTATCGCATTTTGACCCAAAAATTTTTAATAAAACTATTAAAACCAAATTTTTTGATAGCTGGCATTTTACTTTCTAAATAATAAAAATAATAAAAAACAAAACAACAAAAAAAAAAACAAAACGATATTCCAATCCACAGTGTCCCATTTTGGGAGAAACAAGCTCTCCAAAATGAGGCACTCTGAATTGATATTTAATTTTTAAAAATTCATTTATTAAAATATATTTTGTTTAAATATGTTTTGTTCCTTACATTAAAAACTTACCTAGTATTTGGTTTAAATAGTTTTAGTAAAAATGTTTTGTAAATATATATATAGAAGCATTTCAGCCTGGCGTTGCCCGGGTGTTTGGAGGTGTACGAAAAAAAAAAGCAAAAAAAAAAGTGGTCAATTTTTTAAACTTTGACCTCTATCATGACCCCTTAAAATTGATTGTTTTGGGCTCAAATAAAAAAAGTAGATCCATGTCTACATCTAATATTTCAAGTGTTCAGACCCAAAATTGTCGGAGGAGTTTGGTAAAGTTCTCAAAGGTCAAATCGTTGAACTTTGACCCCTTAACAGCCAAATTTCTGGCCGAAAACGGATTACAAAGATTTTCCCAAATCTCAGTACTCTGTTTATCAAATTTCGAGTCTGTAGACTTAAAATTGACAGAGTTATTGCGTAGGAAAATATATACACACACACACACACACGTTCACTTTTATAGATATACTAGCATTTCAACCCGGCGTTGCCCGGGTGTTTGGATGTGTATGTTGAGCAAAAAAAAAAAAAAATGTGGTAGTAGGAAGGCAGGCTCGAACCCGTACTGTGAAGGAGGAAAAGAACGGGGAAAAAAACCTGACGTCTTTGCAGTTATGACCACTGCCAAACCTGAAGTGACTTATGTTTAAATTAAGGCTAGGCAATCGAAAGGAGGGGATATCTTTAAAAAATATCGGTGAAAAAAGCGCCTCCCCCCCTGTAGAAAAGTACCTAGTTGAAGATATTAATGATTTTAGCCAATTTTTCGATATTTGTCATTTGAAAGGTCGAACTTTAAAACAATACTGATCTTGGTAAAATCCGTCGCCTCTGTCGAAAGTTTTAGGCAGACATGCAAACATACATACATATATTTATATATTAATAACTAAAAATTTTCGACCCAAACCGATGAAAAAGCTTGCCCTATCTGAATACCCTTTATGTAAAATTTCAAATGTTTAGACCAGAAATTGTCTGAGTAATTTGGTAGAGACCGCAGAAGTCAATCTTTTTAACTTTGACCCCTATTATGACCCTTTAAAATTTATTGTTTTGGGCTCAAATCAAGTTATTAAGTTAGATCAATGTCCAAGGAACCTATATCTAAAATTTCAAGTGTTTAGACCCAAAATTGCCGGAGTAGAGTTCTCAAAAGTCAAATCGTTGAACTTTGACCCCTTAAAAGCCAAATTTCTGGCCGAAAACGGATCAAATATTTTCCCAAATCTCAGTACCCAGCATATCAAATTTCGAGTCTGTAGACTTAAAATTGACAAAGTTATTGCGTAGGTAAATGTACACACACACAAACAGAGACAGACATGTTCACTTTTATATATATATATATATATATATATATATATAGATAGATAGAGAGAAAGAGAGAGAGAACGCATTCTGGTTTAAACAGTTTCATTAAAAGGTTTTGTAAATATAGATAAAAAAAAATGCACTCTACATAAAGAATAAATCTTGGTCGTCTGTTATTTTATATTTGTTTACTTAGTCCATGTGTGAATGTCAAGGTCAAACCGACGTTGATCGAAATCTGCTCTTTTGTTTTTCTCAGTCGATTGAGGTCCTTATTTTTGGCTTGATCCAAGATTGAAATTAGAGATACATGGTAGGATATATGTCAGTGACAGGAAGTTTGCAGTGGCACAAGAAAGAAACGTCTTTCTCTCTGGCTGGTGAGCTGACTGGGTTTGGATACGTTTTTCAAAGCTTTGGTTTTCATTCTAAAACCCATGCAAAGAGAATCTTACGTAATGTGTAACTTGACAGCATCGTAAAAGATTAAAAGCACAAATGAGCCATTGAGCATTTATTGGTCTTTTTTTTTTTTTTTTTAATATTACAATATTATGCCTGTTCACCTGTAACAGCACGGATGCGCATATGGCAGCAGCAGTAGGTGTATAACAACCAATGTACGCAAATGGTCGAGCTGTGTGTGAGATGACGTCACAGTGAGAAAGAAGGAAAGAAAAAAAATCTATAAAAAAAAAAAATATGGCCTGAGAAGAAATAGACGTGGTACAAACGTGACCCAAGAGCAACAAGGAAAAACGTGTCCTAAACATGGCCAGACACGTCACATCAGAGTCTTGTTAAGCACATTGGAGTACAAGAAGACTTGAAGAATTGTACAAGAGAACAACCATTATTCTGGAAGTACCTGTAAATAAATGGCTGTTGTTTCAACTGAAGAAAAAAAAAAAAAAGAAGCGAGTCGAATTCTTTCCTTGTCTTTGTTTCCTTGTGACTGTCTGCATAAAATGTGTGGGTCCCGCGTGTCAACATACGACGACTACATTACACACCCACTGGAATCAATTGTGTTATTTAGAAATAAACTAAAATAAAAGTAAATGGTAGTCTGCTTGAAGCATTGCTGGTAAAGGAATATAGGGAAGTTTTAAAAGCCAAAAACAATGCGGAAATTACCGGAATCACAAGAGTAAAGAAAAGAAAAACAAACAAACAAATAGACGGGTATGTTCAAGTAGAGAAATGTTACCACCAACGAACTTTATATACACCGGACATACCAACTACTTGGTTACAAACTAACTATTTAACGAGGTGAGGAATGATAGATGAATAAACAGACATTTCTCTACTTAAACATACCCGTCTATTTGTTTTTCTTTTCTCTTGTAATTCTGATCCTTTCCGCATTGTTTTTGGCTTTTAAATCTTCTATATAAACTAATATGAATTAAAAAAAAAAAAAAAAAAAAAAAAAAAAAAAATGACAGATTTGATGTATAAAAATAGTGTTAAAAACGGAATTGGCACTTGTTCAGAATAACAAAAATCGAATTGAAATTAAAACCCTTGTCATGTCGAAATTAGTAACATATCCAAAAATTATGAAAAATGATAGAATAGAAAATTAATTACTGATGAAAATATTATTAAAGTAAAATTACAAGTTTTTCTTAAATAATAAACAGGGTAAGTAACCGTAGTCTGTATTACTGCAACAAGCCAGGTTTGGCAAGATACGCCTGAAGAAGGTAAGAGGTTACATCGACTGAAACGTTGTGAAAATAGTACCAAAGATGAGAACTGTAGTCCAAAGAATCTAAATAATACAAACAATCATCTCAAAAATTCCGAAACCTTTTAGCCTAATAATCTGGAGAAAAATACACACCGTATCGTCTGCACATGCAGCAGCAGCAACTGAGAATCTTATTCATGTTGTATGAACTGCTAAGTCTATTCTCTCGACTGCAAAGGAAATCAAATCTGGCGTGGGTGGTCAGTTGTTGCTGATCTGAATTAAAGTGCTGGCAATTTCAATTGTTAATCTCTTGCACAGATTGAAAACATAGTTACACGGATGAACAGATTTTTAAGAGGAAGACCAGCAGCGAGAAAATTGTATGAGAAGATAATGGGGTGAAGCTATCGACGCCCCTCCCCCTATCCCCACCAAACGTTTAGAAGTAAAAATAAAAAGAAAAGAAAAAAGAGGAAAAGAAAGAGGAAATAAATTTATCAGCAGAACAATACAGAGGAAGTTTTTCACCAAGGTACACAAAGGAAGCTGAATACGATTGTTAATCAAGGTGTAGCAGTGATTCGAGACAAAAGAACCGAAAAATGGAGGTTAATATGTTTAGAGTTGGCTTATGGGCATTTTTAGGAATGGCAATGAGTTTTGCAACAGTTTACGACAGTTAGGAACAATTTACAGACAGTTTTGGGATTATGATAGTTGAGGACAGTTGCGCGTTAAACACAGTGGAATGCAATGTGTGGCTCAGAGCAGACTGAAATAAGCTGATGGCAACTGATGAATAACGGCCTTGCTAGAAAAATGTAGATGGGGACCTTAGCATTCAAAGGGTCGATGGTGTCACACACACAGATTGCAACTGATATTTGCAGCGTGTGTTGGAGTTTGTTTTATTTTATACTTATGAACCCATGTGTGCCATTCAATAGCCACCAATCTGAGAGATGACGACACGGCCAACAAGCAGCAAAATCCTACCCCTTCAAACCTAAAACTCATAGATGTCGAAAAACCTACTCTAATAGGTTCTTCGCTGAGATTGTTAAACTTTGGAATTCCTTTCCTGTTTCCCTGATTGTACTAACCTGCAAAAGTTTAAATGTAATGTGAACAGATATCTCGCTACTGAATTCTCCACGACCTTGTTAGACATGATCCCAAATAGTAGCTCCTTACGACCATGCAGCTATATACCCTCTTTGGGATGAAAAAAAAAAATAAAAAATAAAAAAAAAATAAAAAAATAAGAGTAAAAAGAAAAAATTAGGTAAAATTGAGAAAATTAAGCAAATACATGTCATATGTTTATATGTCATGCTTATAAATAAAATATGCAACATTTTTTTTTTTTAACCTGGAAGGTTACTAACTTATCAAAGCCTGGAGGCCATTCAAGGATAATGGTTAAGTGTTTGGTGGATGGTGAAATAAGATCGGTCTCTGTGGAACTTGGATATGACTGAATAACTCTATAGGAATTTATTCACATTAGACTTGAAGACAACCATATTATAGTCAGCCGAGAAGCAGACAAATGATATTATACTCCAACTCTAGGAAAGAAACTCTGCTTATGGAATTTTCTTTAGTTTTGGGCACAGATAGAGAGAGAGGAAAGTTGTTGGCAGTTTCAGATAGACGAGTATTTGTTACAGACGTTTTATGGAAAGGCAGCATAGATTGGAGCTCAGTCAAACATTAATCATAAAAGTATTGATAGAGCAGAGATAAGCTTGTAGTGTCTCTTCTATGAGAAAAAGGGAATAGGAAGGTGGAAAAGTCATCGTCCACTGAATTTCGAAGATGGTTTTGTACCCTGTCAAGGCCAGACAGAATACACTCAGGAGCTCCACCACCAGATGTAGCAACAAGATTCCATCTTCAGCCGTATTTGATTCTTGTACGGGTAAAGGATTGCGTCAAAAGTGAGATATTTTCTGGATGCCCTTTTCTCTACCTTGCAACCTCTCTCCCACAGAAGAGACGTTGCGAGCCTGTCCTTGTTTTATCGTTATTTCCATGGCAGATGCTCGTCTGAACTCCAATCTCTGGTCCCTCCTCGCCAATCTTTCACGAAAAACACCCGTCTAGCTGAATCCACTGTGAAAAATTTCCCCCACTCTATATCTGTGCATAAATCAAAACACAGATTCCATGAACAAAGCTTCTTTCTTAGAACTGCACGCCTGTGGAACTCTGTTCCGTCTGCCTGCTTCCCTCCGGACTACAACTTGGATGTCTTCAAGTCCAATGTTAACAAATTCCTAATGAACCGCCCCCTTAAGTAAACATTTCATCAAATCTCCTCACTAACGTAATGTACTTCCAATAACCCTTATCCCTGAGTGGCTTCCGGGCCTTGATAAGTGGTGATCACTGTGTAAAAAAAAAAAAAAAAAAAAAAAAAAAGAAAGCTGTAGAACGAGCCCTCCATCATTCCAGTGATTTTGGCAACGGATCAAGTCAGAGGCAAAGGTCAGTCCGAAATTGGAGTCGAGCATTTGTACTACCAGATCTGTTTTCATCAAATATCAGTTGGTTTATGAATTTGATTCTTTAGATTTTGTTGTCATCAGAATATCAGGATTAGAAGAAGTTATGGGGGGGGGGGAGACTCAAATTTTTAAGTATGTTTATTAAAAAATAAATTAAAAATCACCAGAATAACTAGACAATCGCTGTAACTATGAGGGTTGTTCCAAAAGTAAAGCCTCCTATATATATATATTTTTTTTATTATTTTAAAAGTTAAAGAGCTACAAAGACAGAAGTGGTACCATTAAACTGAGTGACTTTTTGTACTCCAGAATTTATTTTTCTACACAGTTGACTGGCCTTTCAGCCTTGATAAACGACAACATGAGTACATAAAAATAACAAAAAAAAACAACAAAAAGACATACATAAAGTAATATGAACATATGCTACGACTATAAATTACACATATTTAAATAAACAATTTACTTTCCTTATGCAAAAACATCTTTTGTAAACATTATGAAACAAACTTCTGTTTTCTCAACAAATTTTGGTTTCCAACTGAAAACTTATTAAATTCCCCTGAAGAAAAAAAAAACAAACAATTGTGTTCACATTACAAGTAATACTAATACTTCTGTCAGTTTGTTGTGTTTGTATTTGCATGAATATATACTAAATTATCTCCCTTGGTGTTTTATGCAAAAGAATAGATATTTATAAATATACATTAGGTAAAATAAAACATGTAAAACAAATAAAAAACATCAGTCAGCAGTTGCGTTTTTCATTTCTATGAATATACACTGAATTATCTCCCTTAGTGTTATAGGCATGAATTCTAAAGTCATGGTGAACAAAAGGGGTTAAGAGAACATTTTTTAAAAAAATTTTCCAACAGATGATCGAAACAAAATAAGAGAACTGGTAACAGATATTAAGTTGTAACTTTTAATATCTTATGTTGTTTTTTTTTCAGTATATACTTCATTTAAAAAAATGAAACAAAAAAAATTCTGTTGATTATTTTTGCTTGTAAACCTGTCTTCAAGTCCAGTGTAAACAAGTTCTTGATAAGTGGTTTCACTGAAGTTAACAAATTTCCATTACTAATGATTACTATATTGTCCAATTGACTATTGTACATTCTTAAGCCTTATCCTCGAGTTGTCTCTGGGCTTTGATAAGTGGTTATGCCTATGTATAATAAAAAAAAAAAAGAAAACCTGTGTCAATTTGTTTACATATGCAGAACGTCGTATCGTGCGCTGCTTGTTAATAACAGATTTTCCAGAAAGTTAGTGCTGAATTTTAAAGCAAAAAAGAAAAAAAAATGCCATTAAATATTTAATCAAATACTTGTGGATGGTGGATTTTGATACATTAAGCCTTTCTGCTTGTCATCGTGTTGTGTAACATGGGTTAATCTCAATTAAGGTCTCGATTTCATGATTATCTGTAGAGAATGGTCTGTCTGAGTGTTCATCATTATTAATACGAAAATCTTCAACCCTAAATTTTGCAAACAACTTCCGTACAATTCTATTAGCTAAAACATATCCACTATACATCTTCTATTGTGGCTTGTGAGAGAAATAGAAAAGCACCAAGTGTCTAAAATGGGTCTTACAATTTTCCTTATTTAAAGGGCTACAAAATAAACACAAGCTAAATAATTGTTGACTATCTTTTTCAAGAAAAAGGCTGCAGTATGCTCTAACCAGGAATATGTTAGGATGATGCAACTACGATCAAGGGAATCCAACATTTTTTTTCCGTTTTTGGGTGGAGTTACTTTCTCCTTTTCTGAAACTTTGTTATGTGAGTTCTTGTATGGAGATGCGAGAATGGGATGAGACAGATAAAGATATATTACTTCTATCCATGATATCACAAACTCAAGTAATCTATATATAAATAAAACAGTAGATGTATGAATGTATATGTGTATGTCTGTCTGTAAATATTTACCAATAAATTTTTTAAACTACTGGTCACATAACACTGAAATTAACAGGAAATAATATTCATACACCAAGGATAATTTATAACGAGATGTCGGCAAGTTGAAATGCAAAAATGTTCATTTCAACTTGCCAACATATGTCTGTTACTTTTGCACATGAGCAAATTCATTCATAGCTTGAAGTAGTTTAATTTTAAATCTTTTTTATCTATCTGCGGATAGCTCAAACAGTAGAACATGCAGCTGGAGTGTTACATGTTTTGGTTTCGGTTCTAGTTGAAACCAATAATATACATTAGGTACAATATAATATTCAATGGAAAATTGGCTCTGCTATAGTAAATACGAAATCTGTATGAATCAAAATATATTTAAACATATTCTACGACCGGGAAAGGCCTGGCACCCTGCCGCTAATATCAGATTAAAACCGATGTAATTTGTATCATTCTATAGTGTTGCTTCTATGTAAATAAAATGTCTATGTCAAATCAAATGCGAGTATTCCTCATTTTTTTCCACTAATTTCTGTCATATGCGTCTTATATATTCGTCTTCCGGCAATAATAGTTATATACCAATATCCCGATACATAACATTAAGTATAGAGATTGCAGGGTAGAGAAAAGGGCATCCCCCACTAAGCCACAAAGTCTATTTTGTACTCTGTCAAGGCAGGATAGGCTGTTTTTAGCAGCTCCTGCCCAGATATGACAGCAGTATTCCATCCTTGGACGTACTTGGCTTTTATATAGATAGAGGATTGCATCAGTAGTGAGATATCTTCTGGAGCGGTAGAAGGATCCCACCATCTTTCCAGCAACCTTGGCAACAGACTTGATGTACGTGTTTCATTTCAGATCAGGAGTAAAGGACAAACTCAGAAGCTTGTCAAAACACGGGGCTTCTCCTAGACGAGAGCCATCCATTTCAATTGATGCCAGATGGGGATCAGAGCGTTGATGATGTAAAGATAGGAGTTTGGTTTTAGATGCATTAAAGGTAACCAGCCACGACTTCCCCCACTGAAAAAAACTATATGTCAATAGTTTGATATTTTCTAACGTGTCGAAACAGTAAATATTACAAATCGTTACAAACTTTCCAGAAAACCTAATACATTCTCTAACAAAACACAAAATCTGTTTCTTCAGACACAACAAAGACCTTTTTTTTTATATTGGTTTCATAAATATTCATAGAGATATAAAGTTGTGCTTGCATGCTGATAAGACATCCATTTTCAAACAATCTGCATTCAAACACAACCAGCAACAGATGAACAAATAAAGGCATTCATCGTTGTTTTTTTGTTTTTTGCACATGCAGTGACGTCAATCACATGAAGTTTTTTTTATGGTACAAGCAAGTTCAATGGCCCTTGTGATCGTTTTCTCTTTTGTTTTTTTTTTTTTAAGTAAAGAAACAAATTTATACCTTGCAAACGAGCACTTTCAATTTCACTGAACCTTTTTAAAAGATCTCAATGAGTTTTTACTGAAAGGTCACCACTTATTAAGACCGAAATCCACTCGAGGATGAGGGTTAAATGAAATAGAAAGGAGACTAATTGAAAGGTGAAGCACTTTGTGTAAATATTGAGGGGGGTTTAATCTTAAGAAGGGAATAACAAGAATTAAAAGTTTTGTAACTTTTTGGGATGAGGATTAATAATTTGATTTTTTTTTTAATGGAAATCGTTCCAGACAAGGCATAAAGCCACTTGATGTAAGAAGCTAAAGAAAAAAAAATACTTCAAGGTAAAAAATTTGCTAATGATAGGTGTTAGAACAGATTCTCACCAAGAAAACAGCAATTTTTTTTTTGACGTTTTTGAATTTTTGAGATGAGAATTGGTTATTCATACTATTTGGATTTGTCGGACCACTGTTCTCAACTGGATTGTTATTTTTACAACGTTTCAGTCGATGTAACCTCCGATCTTCTTCAGGTGTGTCTTGTCAAACCCGGGAATGTTCGCGAGTCGTGACAAACCCGGAAACGTTCGTGACAAACCCGGAAACGTTCGTGACAAACCCGGGAACGTTCGTGACAAACTCGGGAACGTTCGTGACAAACTCGGGAACGTTCGTGACAAACTCGGGAATTTGGACGGAATTTCAAATGGGACCCTTTATTGACTTCACGCAAGGACCATTGTGTAGTGATTAGAGTGCTTGGAAAAATCAATTGTAAAAAGTGATATTTTGAAAGTTGAAGGTTCAATTCCCAGTTTGGGTGACCGAAAAATACAATTTCGAATTACTTAGGACCTCTACCTCGTCATGGCTGACAGAACAAAAGCATGCTACCCCCCCGTGAAGTAAATAAAGGGTTCAGTTTAAAATTTTGTCCAAATTCCAGAGTTCAATAGAAACATTCCCGAGTTTGACAAGATACACCCGTAAAAGGTTGGATGTTACATTGACTGAAACGTTGTGAAAATCACTCTCAAGATGACAACAGTACTCCGACGTATCCAAATAATCCAAATAGCAATTCTTTCCTGTCAGAAACATCACTACTGGAATGTGAGGACTAAAGGACAAACAAAGGGAAGTGAGAGTCATGCAGCTGTCGAAAGTAAATTATTATTTGGATTGATCCGAATGCTGTTCTCAATTCAGATGTTATTCTCATGTTTTTAGTGATGGGACCTTCAGGTGCGTCTTGTTGAACTCGAAAATCTTTATAATCCAAATAATACGAATGAACAGTCCTCATCTAAAAAAATTCAAAATAATATCAAATCGGAAAAAATTCATAATATCAAATCGGAAAAAATTCAAAATAATATCAAATCGGAAAAAATTCATAATATCAAATCGGAAATCTTCATGTCTGACTCGGAAATCCATATGGAACTTCAAACTGAACCTTTTTATTTAATCCACTGAGGGGAGAAAGATTATTCTTTTCATTGCCGTATCATGGCTGATCAAACAACCTACTTCAGTGGGTTAAATAAAGGGTTCAGTTCAAAATTATGCTCGGTTCCAGAATTCAACAGTCTACAAAGGAGCAATCATACCTTTTCTGAATGAGTGTTGCTTGCATTCAATGGCAAGGAGAAGTTCAAGATAACTGAAAACAATGATGGTATAGGCAGAGAAAAACTGGCATTTTAGCATATTTCTCGAGAGATTTCATTGTTGCATACCCCCCCCCCCCCGTTTTCTAGAAAGTGACAGATAACTTGGGGTTCCCGACGAAACATCTTCCAACAGATATTTTAATTGAAGAAATTAATCACATTCTTAGATGAATTATTATTATTATTAGTAGTATTAGTTCTGCATAAGAATGATACTTTTCTGTAAAAAAAAAAAAATGTTACTTTAATTTACTTTTAAGAACGTTTCAACATTCAAAAGAAAGTTAATTACAAGAAATAAATATTAAACATTTTTTAAATAAAAGTAAGAATTGTTCACACTGTTCCACTTATTCACATAAAAAAATAAATAATAAAAACGTTATAATTAGTGATGGGACGATTCCAATATTTTTCCTGATTCCGATACAATTACCGATTCCGTGTTAAATTCCCGATTCCGATACGATTACTGATTCCGATTCTTTATAAATCTTTAAATATTTAACTATAAAATGGTTGTTTTGTCCCGATTATCGGAAAAACAACTTTTAATGAGCACATATATTTTTCAAACATAAAAACACTTGTATGGAAGTGATTTATAGATTTTAATTTTACTAGAATTTAAACCGATAAATATTTATTTTATTGTTACTGCCAACAGTGGAAGATTCTTTTCTTGAACCAAAATCAAATAAAAAAAATAATAATTAAAGAAATTGTTTTTGGCATCGGAAAATAGACACAGATTTTTCAGATTCCGATACTCCAAAAAGTTTCGGTTTTGCCGATTCCCAATTTCGATCAATCATCCCAACACTAGCTACATTATTACATGTTATATATAATACATAATATCTGTTGGAACATGCTTCGCCATGGACGTTGAATCATCTATAACCATCTAGAAAACAGGGGAGGTAATGCAACAATGAAATGTCTCAAGGAATATGCCGGAATGCTGAAAAACTTGTATCAATCTGAAGTTTTCCTTCTCCAAGATAAGTTGCATAACCAAGTCTTGAGAGTCTAGTCTACCTTACTATTTAATCCATAGCTGGAAAGAGGATATATGGATTCATATCGTTCCCAAGAATATATTAGTGAAAACGATGCAGAACTTGAACCTGGTATGTTAAGCGAATATGTTTGTATTTTATCATTAAATCAACATTAACTGCAAAGAAATAAAAACACATCCAATAAATGTTACCAATTGTGTGACAGTTTAATCTACCAGTATTTTGTTTAAGTTTCAATTTTTGAGTGAGTATCGAGACCGAGACCACCATTTTGTTTTTGGTTCCAATTTGACGGCTTTGATACTACCTTCATTTTTAAGTAAAAAACAAACAAACAAAAAGCAAACAAAACAAAAACACTTTAAAATAAGTTAAAATTCTCTATCTGTATAAAAGCCAAGTATGTCCAAGGATGGAGTTCTGCTGCCACATCTGGGCAGGAGCTGCTAAAAATAGCCTATCCTGCCTTGACAGAGTACAAAATAGACTTCGTAGCTTAGTGGGGGATGCCCTTTTCTCTTCCCTTCAGCCTCTCTCCCACAGAAGAGACGTTGCGAGCCTGTCTTTGTTCTATCGTTATTTCCATGGCAAGTGCTCGTCTGAGCTTTAATCTCTTGTCCCCTCCCCCTCGCCAATCTTTCATGAGAAACACCCGTCTGGCTGAAACTACTGTCAATAATTTTCCCCATCTGTGCCTAAATCCAAACGTAGATTCCATGAGCAAAGCTTCTTTCTCAAAAGTGCACGACTGTGGAACTCTCTTCCGTTTTCCTATTTCCCACCTGACTACAACTTGGATGTCTTCAAGTCCAACATAAATAAATTCCTGACAAACCGCCCTCTTAAGTAAAACACTCTATCAAATCTCCAATACTAATGATTACTACAATACTATCTCATTGATTACTGTACACGCAATAACCCTTATCCCTGAGTGGCCTCTGGGCCTTGATAAGTGGTGACCTGCATGTAAAAAATAAAAAAATTTTAAAATAAAATAAATAAAATAAAATAAAACACACAAAAAAAGCTTATCCAGGTAGCTAGAACAGTAACTTATCTTGCCTTTGGTACATTGTTGCGTATTTATTTTTTCACCTCCCCCCCGCTTTTTTTTTTTTTTTGCTTTATTAGCTATTCTGAAAAATCACTACATTTTCATTGTCCAGTCATGCTCAAGTTCGTAATAACATTTCTGCTTGTCTGTCAAGCTTAAGTTGTAATGGATGTATGTTCCTTTATATAAACTCTAGTTTCTATTTTTTTCTTCAAAACTAAGACCTACATGTTTTATACTATCAATCAGATGATAAATGTCTGATATCAACTTCCACAAATGGAAATCTTTCTTTCAGTCTTTTCCTTTTTTATTAGAAGACTAAAAGAGAAAATATAAACAATTGTCTAAGTTCCTTTTCCATTGCAAAAAGACATTTGTTTGTTTGTTTGTTTGTTTGTTTCACCCCCCTCACACACACCTTTTCACAGTTTCATCTGCAACTTTAATCTCTACTTTTTATTCTTTCCCAAATTAACCATGAACGTCTGTCTATCATTCCCCACCACCACCAACGCCTTATCCTCTTACTGGGAAAATAACTTCAACAAATAATAAAAGAAAAAAAAAAAAAAAAAAAAAGAAATAAAAGAAATTTTCGTATTCTTGGGGTAAATCTAGAGATATAAGTTTCAACCAACAATGCCAAAGGGAATTTATGGGTCAAACCAGAAGCTGTGAGAGAGTTGGAAAAAAAGAAAAAAAAAGAAAAAAACTTTTGGACTTGATGCCAGTTTTAATAAACATGACTCGGACTCCTTCAAAAATTGACAACTCAAACTCCCAACCTTCTAGCCGGGGAGTCTGCTGAAACAAAATCTGATTTACTCCTTTAAAAATTGACTCCTGAATCAAATTTTGTACCTCCGATTCCGAATTAAAAAAAAAAAAAAAAAAAAAAAAAAAAATGAAATAAATAAAAAAAAGAGAGAAAAGTGTGTGTGTGTGTATATATATATATATATATATATATATATATATATATATACACACACACACAAACACACATTTTAGATGTTTAAAAGTCGGGACTAATGAATAAGGGTTGTTAGATAGTGCTCAATAACAAGAGCAAAATATTTTTCTTTATTTTTATTTGAGGGTAAACAGTTACATATGATCGCTACAAACAGTCATCTGTTTCAGTCAATAGGACTTCATCAGACGACCCTGAACCCATCGGCGCCAAAAAGAAAAAGGGGGAAAAGGAGCTCTTAAAAAAAAAAAAAAAAAAAAAAAAAATTGCCAGCTCTCTAAAAAAGAAGGATAAAAATTGGAGAGAGAGCGCATTTAAACCTTTTGGAAAATTGTTCAAAAACAGTTTACAGCTGGATATAAATATGAAATGATTAAAGAGGGTCATAATTTTACTGGAACAGTGGATTATTATTTATTTATTTATTTATTTATTTTTTTACATAGGCATCATCACTTATCAAGGCCAAGAGGCCACTTGAGGATAAAGGTTCAATAGTGTACAGTAGAAATTGGACAATATAGTAATCGTTAGTAATGGAAATTCCGTAAATTTGTTAACAAGTGGAACGGCTCAAGAACTTGTTTATGTTAGACTTGAAGACAACCATATTATAGTCAGCCGGAAAGCAGGAAAACGGAAGACAATTCCACAGGCGTGCAGTTCTAAGAAAGAAGCTTTGTTCATGGAACAAAGCTTAGGGTTAGGCACAGATAAAGAGTGGGGGGGAATTATTGATAGTGTTTTCAGCTAGACGAGTGTTTCTTGTGAAACTTTGGCGAGGGGGGACCATAGACTGAACCTCAGTCGAACATTTTCCATAAAAATAACGGTACAGCAGAGACAAACTTGCAACATCTCTTCTGTGAGATAGAGGTTGCAGGGAAGAGAAAAGGACATCTCCTACGAGGCTACGAAGTCTATTTTGAACTCTATCAAGGCAGGACAAGTCCATTCTAGCAGCTCCTGCCCAGATGTGGCAACAGTATTCCATCCTTGGACGTACCTGGCTCTTATATAGATAGAGAATTGCATCAGCAGTGAGATATCTACTGGATCAATAGAAAGATCCCACTATTTTTCCAGCGGCCTTGGCAACAGATTTGATGTACCTGTTCCATTTAAGATCAGGAGTAATGGTCAAGCCAAGAAGTTTGTCAAAACTTGAGGTCTCCTCAAGACGAAAGCCATTCATTTCAACTGATGCCAGATGGGGATGAGAGTGTTGATGATGTAAAGAGAGAAGCTTGGTTTTAGATGCATTAAAAGTAACCAGCCACTCCTTTCCCCATTGTACCACGTGCTCAAGATCAGAGGAGAGAGAATCGGAGAGAACTTGGTCGTTTATTGACTTAGATGTGCTACCATAGATTGTAGTGTCATCAGCATAAATGTCTACTAATGATGTAAGGATGTGATTTGGAAGATCGTTAATGTAGATCAGGAAAAGAGTTGGGCCCAGGATGGACTCCTGAGGGACTCCAGCATTAATACTTTTTTTTTTAATTCAATTTTCACCCTAAACAAGGCACAGTGCGACTTTGAAGCAGGGGGCTACTGTGAGCTTCTGATTTTTTCCCATCAACTACTACTCTTATGACGCTGTCAGAAAGAAATGATTTAATAATTGAGAAGACATTTTCAGCTATACCATAGCTAGAGATCTTATAAAGTAAACCTTCATGCCATACCCTATCAAAGGCCTTAGATATGTCAAGAGCAATTGCCCTAGAAAGGTTGCCGCCGTCGAGAGATTCGCTAATCCTATGAGATATAACTGTAAGCATATCTGCTGTAGATCTAGCAGAAAGGAAATCATATTGCATGTCACTAAGAAGGTTATTTTTGCTGAAGGGCATACTGATGAAAATTTCCAGGGAGATGGGAAACTATTCTCCTTAAGACAACGTTTAAACAGTTTTGTAAGTATGGGCGCTAGTTCTGGTTGAAGTTTTTTTGAGTACTATAATTGGAATACCGTCAGGGCCGGTTGCTTTACTGGAATCAAGATTTTTGATTAGCTTGGCAACATCACATACAGATATATGTATATCACATAGCGTGTTTTTTGATACAGGAGGAAATATTGGGGGTTAGTGGCCTTGGTCGCAAAGGGTAGAATTAGCTGCAAAGTTCTTGGTTTTGTCTGATGCTGACGAGATTACCTCAGGTCCATTGATGATAGTTGGGATAGAGCACACTCTTCTGTTCAAGATTCTGTTTGCTATTTGCCAAAACTGGTGGGAACGAAGCCCCTGCTCAGATACTTTGGACTTGACGGACTGAGCATGCGTTCTTTATTACTTTCTTACAATGGTTGCTAGCAGTCCTGAAAGCGGCTTCAGTTTCCATACATTGTGTTGGAAGCAGTGGAAAAAGTGATTTCTGTGCGCAATGGCAGCAGCACATTCTGGAGAGAACCATGGCTGGCTGTTAGGTTTTTGCTGGAATTTTTTTGAGAGTATGAAACGGTCTATACCAACAATTAACCATTCCGTCAGGTCTGATACTATAGAGGACATCCTTTTTAAACATGGAACGCAGAGGTAGATCTGATATAAATGTACGGAAGCTTTCCCAGTCAGCCATAGTGTATCGATATACTGTACAATGGAGAGGTACATTCGAGGACTTATTACATCTCATTTTTATCTTAATTGATACAACTGAGGGGTCGGAAGATCCAAGAGGAGACTGGACAGAAACTGAACATAGTTCAGGGCAAGTTGTGAGAAAAAGGTCTAGTAGACTCGCATACTGGCCATCATTGTCGGGCACATTGGTGGTTCGTAAACAATTTGAGTGAGATCATAAGCAATGGAGAAATCATGACAGAACCTCCCCTTGTCTTGTTTGAGTGAGTCAACCATTCGACGTTGTGAACATTGAAGTCTCCACATATTTGAATGTTAGCTGAAGGATAAGCAGATAGGACTTGGTCAATTTTCTCAGATATGCTTTTAAAGACAGTAACTGTGCTGTTGTGGGGGCGATAGAGAGTAAATATAAATGCTGTAGTGTGAGCTAGTGCAACCCGGAAGCACATATAGGGTAAGTAAGGATGTTCTCTGGAGATGTCCCTACCACATGGAAAGCCATCTTTAATATAGGCACATATTCCATGCCCATGGCGATCTTGGGGGTCAGATTTATATAGGAGGGTTGGTATGGGGTGGTTCTATTTATAAACTGATTTTGAAGTGTCAGAAAAAAAGTTTGCAAATGGGTTCACTGACATAATGTCGCGTGTCAGTGGAAGGTTGAGGTTAGGGAGGGGTGGGGAGTTTAATAAAAAGTAATAGAGGGAGAAGAGAAAGAGAATTATCTCTATGATGGAGAATGAAATGTTAATAGACTTATGCAGATATATTCATACAGAGAGACACATCCATATACATACATACGCACAACATATACACACATACATATATATATATGTGTGTGTGCACACAATGTGATAAAATTAACACCTTTTATAACACATGTGATAATACTAATAATTGCTTAATAATAATATGCGTGCATATTCGCATTTGCATATCCATATAGATGTGTATACGTTTGTATGTACCACGATCAAATTTTTAATTTCTCTTAATTCCATAATGGCTTTTGATCGCAAATTTAAATATATTTCATTTTATAAATTTAATATTCTAATATTATTTACTTAAATATATGCATACGTGTGTATGATAGTATTCCTGTACGTATGTTTATTTATGTGGATGTCCGTCCGTCCGTCCGTATATATATATATATATATATATATATATATATATATATATATATATATATATATATATATACAAGAACCCAGTCCTTGTACCGGAAAAATATCCAGTAAATAAAACATTTAGTAAATCTTTTTTATTATTATTTTTTTTTTTTTGCATTTCCATAAACCAAACATGGATATAAATATCACTAAATCCTCCGCTGGGTCATAAGCTTCATTTCGGTACTTTACTTGCCTGGGTGGGTTGACTGTAGGCTGAGATAAACCGCGTCTCACTCACACTAGGAAAATTTATAAGATATACATGTGAGTGTTTGTGTATGTATACATACAAATGTGTATTCGTGTTTATATTCTTGTCTGCATATATTTATGTGTATGTGTGTGCACACACATATGTATATGTTGTGCGTATGTATGTATATGAATGCGTGTCTCGGTATGAATGTCTGCATAAGTCTATTAACGTTTCATTCTCCATCATAGAGATAATTTTCTTTCTCTTCTCTATTACGTTTTATTAAACTCCCCACCCCTCCCTAACCTCAACCTTCTCCTGACACGCGACTTATGTCAACGAACACATCTGCAAACTTTTTTCCTGACATGTGAAAATCAGTTTATAAACAGACCCCCCATCCACACTCACCCTCCTATACAATCGACTGTTCCAGTAAAATTATGACCCACTTTAAGCATTTCATATTTATATCCAGATGTAAACTGTTTTCGAACAATTTTCCAAAAGGTTTAAATGCGGTCTCTCCATTTTTTATCCTTTTTTTTTTTAGAGAGCTCGCAACTTTTTATAATTTTTTTTTCTTTTTTTTTTTTTTTTTTTTTAAGAGCTCCTTGTTCCTTTTCCCCCCTTTTTCTTTGTGTCGTCGGTGGGCTCAGGGTTGCCTGTAAAGTCTCATTGACTGAAACAGATGACTAGCGACCATATGTAACTAATTACCCTCAAATAATATATATAATTATTTACTATAATAATTAAATACCTACAGACACTAGTGTATCATCCTTTCGGGAATCTTCAGTGCAGGGTGTCACAATTAACACCAGTCGATAGATTCGAACCTGGCAACGCAAGCCATCTCTGGCTCGATTAGCAAAGACCGTATCCAATCGGCTACCATTAACCGTGTGAAATAACGTTGAAATTAAACATTTTTTATTTGTAAATGTGTTTACGTCAGTCAGAGTGATCTAATCATAAGAGCTAAATTGACCGACTTAATTCAACTGAAAGTGCTCAGTGATAAGAAACGCGTTCCTTAAAGGAGCTTACATTTTTTGTAAGTAATGGAGAGTAAACAAAGTCATTACATTTTCAAAAACAGAGTTCCGTATATTATGTTATCTTATATTAAAAAAAAAATCAATTATATAAAGGGTAAATGTTTGTATGTATGTTTGTATGTTTGTTTGCAGGTCCAAGAAAAACTAAAAAAAAATACAAAACAAGCATCCACAAAGTTGGCATTTTCTTGATTGGCAATGTCCCGGATGAAAAATACCTAACATTTAGACTCCCCCCTACCCAACACAATAGCATTCATTCTTGGACACGAAACTGGCTCAGAATGTGTTAGGAAGGGTTAAGTTTCCAGATGTTTCATGTACTAACTAAAGGAAAAGTAACTGATTTTTATCAAGTGGTCACTTCCTCTTTATGTCTATTAATTCATCGAGGAATGTATAGAAAAGAGAATTGTGTGTGTGTGTGTGTGTGTGTGTGTGTGTGTGTGTATCCCGAGATAGGAATGGGGTGGGTGGAGTAGAAAGACGAGAAATAGCGGATAGAGTGAAAGATAGAGACGTAGATAGAAAAAGATAAAGAAATATAAGTTTTGATAGAAATGTGTTACTTTTTTTTTTCCTGGGCAACACCGGGTAACCCTACTAGTAATAAATAAATAAAAATGGATTTTTATTCTCCACTTCATCATATTTATCAAAATAATGGATGTTTCATGATCCATAGAAACGTAAATTGCTCGTTTCAGTAAATTCTTACTTGCACTGAAGGCATTGCCCTCCCATGGATGAAAATAAATAAATAAATAAATAAATAAAAAAGAAAAATCTTTTTTGCAACAAAGGTCATAATTTCTTTCTCGCTGCCAACTCCACTATTTTCTTGATAATAAGTAAACAATCCCTGAGACGCTTATCTTCACGCCTTCCATCAATCAGATAAGCGTTTCATCAATAAGTTCCAAGGTTTAAAGAACCATTTTCATGCTTGGTTGTTTATCTCTTTCCCCGGGGAAGCGAGGGGGGGGGAAGGATGAAGAGACAAACAGACAAGAGATGGTTCTAGTATCAATTATACTATTATATATATTTATTATGATACTTAAATGAAATTACTTATAAGTTCCTATAACACTAAATGCAATTATAAAAAAACCCAAAACTTTTAGACTGTAACAATATTACACGTATTCAATTGTTAATGTTCCTATTTACATGCCTCTACACGAGGGCAGAGTTAGATACAAGGTCAGTTTTAAATGTGGGGGAAATTCCAACTCCCCAAACAGGGGCACTCTGGATAGGAACAAAAATAAAAATTGTCTCAATCTAGAAGACTTTTCCTCCACTGACTGAGGACAGAAAAGGTGAAGTGTAGCATCAGAACAGATACCCCACTGTGATCTTGGCCCGAAGGCCAAGAATTGTTAATGTTGTCCCTATTCTTCTGTCTCATCTCTTTTCATGTTTGAAAAAGAGCTTTTTATTAGCACGTTCATAAAATTTCTTAGGTTTTTGATGAAAAACGAAAATGAACTCATTCTAAATTTTTTGAAGTAAGTCTTAATTTGCTCATATGATTTTGTAAACACTCATGGCATAGTAGATAAAGTACTTGATAACAATTCAGTTGTAAAAGTTACACTCTTCTTGAGGTTGAAGGTTCGATTCTTATTGAGGGCGACACTAAGCATACAATTGCAAATTACTTAGGACTTCTACCCAGTCATGGTGGAACGAGAGCATGCTAATCCTCTCCCTGGCTTAAATAAATGTTCCCGTTCAAAATTCTGTGCAGATTCCCGAGTTAGACAGAAAGATTCCCGAGTGTGACAAAGATTTCCAAGTCTTTCAGCAGAAAGATTTCAGAGTCGTTTGATAGAAACATTCTCAGGTTCGACAGAAAGATTCCAAAATTTGACAAGATACACTTAAAGAAGGTTGGAGGTTACATCGATCGAAACATTGTGAAAATAACACTCAAGATGAGAACAGTAGTCCAAATATTTCAAAGAATATGAATTATCAATCCTCATCTCAAAAATATAACTCATTTCAGGTCTGTTTGATGACTTAATTCACTTAAACGATTTTAGATGAAAAATTTCAATTTCAAAAGCAAAAAAAAACTTTAAAAAAACTATTGTTTGCATTCAAAAATATTTTTTCATCTTTAGTTACTTCAAACAAATAATTATCAATGTTTAACATGTCAATTAGAGAACACAAAGTAGCAATTTAAGTGCTGTAACTATTTTATATATTTTTATGAGAATAGCTCCAGACAAGGCATGAAGCTACTTGATTTAAGATCTAATAAGAGCAAAAGATTATGATCGCAAAGACCAGAGTTGCCTATTGACCATAGTCTAAGACGAAGACTATATAGCAAGGAGGAAAACAGTTCATAGGAAGAGAGTTCCACAAGCTTGCAGTCCTTGGAAAAAAGCTACTGGAATAGGAAGCTGTATTTCAATGAAGTATTGTAACAGTAAATTAACGGAGAAAAACAAGTTAAATGAATAAAAGTTTCCATTCAAAATTCTGTAAAGATTGACAAGTTAGAGAAAATACACCTGAAAAAGGTTGGAAGTTACATTAGTTGAAACGCTGTGAAAAAAAGACGTTTTCATGGGTGGCATTGTTTTTAGGGGAAGGAGCGTTCACCCAGTCTGATTTCATCCCCCCTGAGCTAAAGGTAAACTCGACTAAACGCAAACTGTGATAGTGAAACTAATTGAAGAGAAGGAAAAATCTCAAACGGTATTACCCCGGTTTTGTTTCGAATGGTCTTGGTCACAGATTCAGGAAAAATAACCAATTTGAAAATAAAAGATCAAACTATAAAAAGATGTTAAAATACTTTGGAGTTAATACCTGACCAAAACATTTGTAAATCCAGTCAAACTAGCAACGAACTTTGCAAGCAGTCTGCAAACTCTTCATTTCATGACGCATCTTTGTTAGGGCTGTGACAACAGCATATTCTTTTCATTGTTTTGATTCTCAAGTGTGTATCCGTTGATATCTTATATGTTTTTATATAGACTGATGTGATTCTCGGTTGATTAACTGTGTCGGATATATACTTGAGAGTCAAAACAATGAAAATAATATTAGTCCTACTAATAGCATTCTTCAGCGCTAACAAGGTGAATTCATCAGAAAAGCAACCCAATTCCACTTTGGGACTGGAAGAAGCGGCATTGTGCCCAACTGAAAACATGGTTCCCAATGGTGAAACATGCAAAACTGGTTTTCTGTCCACATATCAATGGCGTCTGGCAATAGAACTGGCCATCACTCACTTCAACATCAGCAATAAACTGCCAGACTTGGTCACCTTTATTCAGGATGCAGTGAATTCAATGGGAAACTGAATGACACCACAAGCAATAATAACGTTACCAGTTCCATAGTTTGCAGTGGTATCCATTATGCTAGCAATGCACTTTATTCACTCGTAAATCATAATTAGGGCTATGGCAAGAGAATATTCTTTTCATTATTTTAACTCTCAGTTAATATCTTGTTCTTAGATAGAGTTATGTGGTTCTTGATTGATTGTGTCGGATACATACTCGAGAGTCAAACGAATGATAAGAATATTCTGTTGTCATAGCCCTAATCATAATTGCCCCAGTTACCCTACAAGAATAGATTTAAGATTCCCAAATTCAAACTAGAATTGTCTGCAAGGACCCATGGCATAACAGATAAAGTACTAGTAAATTCAGTTTTAAGTGACATTCTTCTAGAGGTTGAAGGTTCAATCCTTGGTGTGAGCGATATTAAGAATACAATAATGAATTAAAAAGGTTTAGTTTAAAATCAACAGATGGTTATATGTTAGATGGACAAGGAAAAATTTGGCTGGTGAAAGTTAAAGCTGAAACGGAACCCAACCTGCATTGGAACAGCAAGTGATCACCCAATCATTGACCTCCAATCACCAGGCTTGATCGGCTTTCATGATGAATGCAATGGCAAGAATTAATGGAGCTGGCTCAACCTACTCCAGGTGAATGCTATTTCAAATACAATTCAACCGACAAGATACCATCTCTCTTTATTATCTGAATCGTGTAAGACTTAATAGTTTTTTTTTTTGTTTTCACCCTCAAGTCAGGTAGAATAATCAATTTTTCCTCATCCCAAGATGGTCATTATCTATTAATTCTTTTTTTTTTTTTTTCATTTCTTATTGGTGTTATTTTATTTTCTTACAAACAGTTTGGAAAAGCAAAACATTGGCTTGTTCTGATCAAGTTAGAGTTCAGTGCAGCTGCAAGAATAATTATAATCTGTTACAATGTCTGCCCAACCCCTTCCCACCCGAGCTGAACAAGCATTGCCAATAATAGAAGAGTGTTGCACAGAGATAAGAAACCTCGTGAGAAACAAAAAGGAGACGAGAAACAAAAAAACATTTTAATCAAACGGCATGTCGTCAGTCGGCACAAATCATTCACTGAAACTTTTGTATTCACCCCCCCCCCAGTTTATCCATTTGCAAAAACACATACAACAATAACAATTATGAAACTAACTTCCAACAGAAAACTTCAGTTTTCTATTATCTAGCAAATAAAGTTATTCTGTTGCATTTTTAAAGTCGGACCCAAATAGCAATATGTTTGACATATCGATATATAATTCGGACTTGCTTATTTTTTTTTTTTTTTTTACTTCCTTCAAATAGATTCTGCAAATCAGTATATTTTATTTTGCACAGTTTTATTTTTCGAAAATAATTGTTTGGTTTAAGAAAACTTTTAGCAGGGATACAAATATTCTTAAACTTAAAAGAGATGTAATCGTGTCATAAGTTATTTCCCTTGATTTCTCCAAAAATAAATATTTTAAACACGAGACATTTAAGTGCTGTAACTAAGAATTCACTGGGTTCTATACAGTTTTGAAAATATCGCTTATATATATATATATATATATATATATATATATATATATATATATATATATATATGACATGTTTATTTGTTTTTGTTAGCAATACTTCTTTGAATGAATTCAATTATTTATACGAAAGTGCATTTTTACCTAAATGCGAGTTGGGAATAATTTTCTGTGACTAATTTGGTACCCCCTAAATGGGGAGCGGCATATATATTATTTTTAAAATATAATTATCCACAGACACATGTTTCGTCGTCTACGACTCATCAGAGTAGCTGAATCTAACGAGATTTTAAAAACAATATATATAGGGGAGGAAACCTGTTTATTCAATTATATTTCACCTTTTATTTATACCAATCCTTTAATTTATGAAGCACAATGTAACTAAGCACATAATAAATAAATGACAAAAAAGCTGTATTCCAAATTTTAAGATGTTGACCATCTTACCGTTTATTTCTTTAAGTAAGTTGACACACGCACTAAGAATTGTGCATATCAACTTAAAGAAATCAACGGCAAGATAGTTAAAATCTTGAAATTTGGAATATAGACTCGTCACTAATTTGCTTATATATATAAGATAAAAATTACAATTAAATTTACCAAAATGATCCAAGATGGTAAAATTAAAGTATATTATAAATATTAAAGAATTAATATTTATAAAGTTATCTCAGGCAGATGTAAAAGCTCGATAAAACCAAATAGGAAATAGAGCTTATAATACGAGCAAACAGTTGATAAAACATGTTAAAAAAACACTTTGAAATGAGTTAAAAACATATTTAATCTGAAAAGGAAACACTAGATAAGCGGATAGTCCTTAATCCGTGGGGTTTTGAAGAAATACTTTCCTTCTCATCAGAGGGTAGGAATCAGCAAAATGCGGGATCGGATTTTGCATGCAAAAGTATTTGATGAAACAACAAGTAAGTCAAAGATCTTACTTGATAACAAAAAAAGTGAAGCAGAGGGAACATGGTGAAGAAAAAGGTGATTACATATGAATGGATAGTCTGGTGGAAGATAAATAATCCAGTGACGGTAAAATCCAAATATATAACTTCAAGAAAGTTAATTGAATTTCCATTTGCACAAGTAAAATCCAAGGATTAAGGACTATCCACTTATCTAGTGTTTTCTTTTCAGATTAAATATGTTTTTAACTCCTTTCAAAGTGTTTTTTAACATGTTTTATTAACTGTTTGCTCGTATATATATATATATATATATATATATATATATATATGTGTGTGTGTGTGTGTGTGTGAGAGATTAAAGAAATATTGAAGGATTCTTTAAATAAAGACTTGATCAGATAGAAAAGGCTCAATTTGTAGGTGGAGCTTAGGTGTATGAAAAAAGTTGTCGACAATACAAAACTATATATTGGTGTATATACATTTATTTGTTCGATAAGGAAAAGACGCCGATGTGAGAAAGGGCTATAAATGCTCTTTATTACAATAGAAAAATGCTAGCGTGAAAAGTAATATGGTTAAGCTTAGACATGGAAAAGAAAAGGACAAGATATTCTAGTAAAAAATATAATAAATTTATAACTTAAAATATTGCAGCATTAAGAATTGATTATATGTTAAATCGAATTAAAAAAAAAAATCTTAATGCTGAAATATTTTAAGTTATAAATTTATTATATTTTTACTAAAATAACTTGTCCTTTTCTTTTCCATGTTTAAGCGTAACCATATTACTTTTCACGCTTGAATTTTGCTACTGTAATCAATTATTTTTCCAGACTTCCATTAAATTCACTTGTTTTTTGTTTAATTTCAGTCTTATTTTTTTGCCCCCATAAACATGACATACACATATATAAAACAATATACGGCACTTGTCTCCTTTCGTTCTGTTACACTTGCTACTTCTCTTTTCGCGAGAGCAGTGAATTAGTAGCAACACTAGTCGCTGAAGCGACGTGGTTGCTATGGAAACCAGTCATAAAAAACGTTGCTCACCTCCTTACGAATTTAAACACCAGTAAATTCGTCATAACTTTTGTTTTACTGAACAAAAACAGAAAAAAATTATTTTTCCCCAATACAGCTGAGAAGGTGATCTATAAACTGTAATAATTGTTTGAAATTTGGTCGAAAAATGAGTGAGTGGTGAAGCTTTAAAGTAGTTCTATATGACTAAATCTGCCATTTAAGCATATATTCAAACACAGTCGTGTTTGAATGATACCAAGGCATTTCAAAGCCTAATGCTTTCTCATCAGAAGAGAGAATGAGCTAGGTTACACATAAGAAAATACGATATCTAGCTTGGATACATAAAGGAAATATTAAAATATCTGATATAGAAGCGAGATAATATTATCCCTCTTCTTTTGCCTAATGTACCCCCCTTCTATTATCTGTCTTCTATATCAGATATTGTAATATTTCCTTCATAGTTTATTCTGGCTAGATATCATGTTTCCTTATATGTAACCTAGCTCATTTTCTCCTCTTCTGATGAATAGCATTAAGCTTCGAAATGCCTAGGTATAAAGAGCATTTATTAACCCTTCTTCCATCGATGTCTTTTCCTTACTGAATTGATGAATAAATTTGCATAAACCAGTACATATCTTGTAGTGTCGATAATTTTCTATATATATATATATATATATATATATATATATATATATATATATATATATATACACACACACACACACACACACACACACACACTAGCAGGCCGTCCGGTACTACCCAGTCATAAAATGAGCTTAAATATGATATTTTGATTTATGGAGATTTTGTATTTATTATTATAGAGCAAAAATTGATTATTATATTGTACCCAATAAATAGTAGCGATTTAAAAAAACGAAAGACCAAAACATACAATGTTCCAGTCTCATTCCTTCGCCTGAGCCGCACTCATATGCATATAAATAGTTAAAAAAAAACAAAAAAAAAAAAAAAAAAAAAAACGTTTAACCCGTGAATGCAAATATATACACGCAAATAGATTTAGTTGACTACTCTTGCCAAGGTTTACTGTTTTGTTTTCAATTTTGATTCCTTAGCAGCTAAATATTTGAATCAAAATCTTGACGCATGAAAACTTTTTTCCAATATGACTGGATTTAGCACTAAATAATCCAAAAAGGGTTGCTATGCTATAAGATAAAACACTAAACAATATATAGTAGCAATTTCAAAACGGAAAAAAAAAAAAAATGACTTGAAACCAAAACATACAATTCTTCAGTCTGATTCCTAGCCTCTGAGCTATGCCCATATGCATATAAATGTGCTACTGGTTCAACTACCTTATATATCAAATTTCAACTTTGTGGACCAAATATATATATATATTAAGAGAGGAGTTTGGTAGAGACTTTTTGCACACACACACACACACAAGGTCACACACATATTTCCGTGTGCCAAAACATCATCTTAAATTCTACACAATTATGCAGAATGTAGAAACTATGCATAAATAGAATTCAACATAATCGAGAAATGAAACCAATCATCCAAAAAGAAACCATAAAAAATTAATAACTAATTAATTAACGCTCATTTTTTCAAAGGAATATGCAAATTAGTTAGCTACTACCGGGATACGGCATTAATCCGTTCCGAGGTTGGGATTGTAAATTGAAATTGCTGTATGGAGGTGCCTAAGCAAAATTTCATGCAATACATATTAAAAATTAGTAACAAAATACAGTACAGTATATAATACACATGTATATAATATTCCACATCATAACCAGAAAAAAAAAAATAAATAAATAAAAAAACGTATCCTAGGGTCACCGTATCCCAGGGTTTTACTGTATGCTACAAAACAGTCGTATAGTCATGTAGTCGCTCGCATATCCATGACTGAGTATATTAATTTCGTTTTAATAATTTTTGAATAGAAAAAAAATAGGCTTTTAATATCAATGTAGGAGCGAGGAAAAAAACTTTATGTAGTCAAATGAAGAATTCATGTCACTCATCTGCCACATTTCCAACCCCAAGGGAGATTTCCATGTTTAACAATAAGAGATGGCAAGGACCCATGGCATAACGGATAAAGTATTAGGTAAAATTCAGTTGCAAGTGACACTCTCAGAGTTGGAGATTCAATCCTCAGTGCGGGCAATATTAAGAATATAATTGCTAATTAAAGGGTTCAGACATCATGCTGTTAAACTTTTTAAATAGTGTCCCTGCAATTATGTCCAAGATAGGAGCCTCCTACATCCAAGTGACACTATGCCTTGTTTCGGATGCAAATGCAATAAATAAATAAAAAAATTCGAAATTCACAAAAAGGTTGCACGTAGTGAATTACATGAAGAAAGCCGGATTACATACGATGAGAACAACAGTTTGAAACAGCGGTAAAATAGGTGGCTGTAGGTAAACAACCTGGATATGTGGACCAATGGATGAACATGGCGCATAAAGTTGGGGTATATCAAGCAGACTTGTTGCTCATATCAATACATTGTATATTTTTGTTGAGCTAAGATGACAAGCCGGCACTTTTAAATGTAGACATGGTTGGTATTTTTTTTTTTTTTTTACATAGGCATCACCACATTATCAAGGCCAAGAGGCCACTCAAGGATAAGGGTTAAAGAGTGTACAGTAGAAATTGGACAATATAGTAATCATTAGTAATGAAAATTTGGTAAATTTGATAACTTATATGGAACGGTTCATCAAGAACTTATTTACGTTAGACTTGAAGATGACCATATTGTAGTCAGCCGGAAAGCAGGAAAACGGAAGACAATTCCACAGGCGTGCAGTTCTAAGAAAGAAGCTTTGTTCATGGAATCTACGTTTAGGCACAGATAAAGAGTGGGGGGAATTATTGATAGTGTTTACAGCTAGACGAGTGTTTCTTGTGAAAATTTGGCGAGGGGGGACCATAGATTGAAGCTCAGTCGAACACTCAGTTGAATGATGTCAAAGAAATTGGTAGTTTGAATGTTTTGTTTTAGCCATAAAACAAAACATTCAGGACATTTAATGCTAGAACCAATCATTTTTGGGAAATTTTTATCCTTCAAGTTCTTCAAGTATTTATTTCAAGTGTTGGGTATAGTTGTTTTTGTTTGATGGCATATCAACCCTTTTCAGGTTATTTAATGCCGAATCCAGTCAGATTGGAAAAAAAAAAAAAAAGAAAAGGTTTTTGTGCTTCAAGATGTTTATCTTCAAATATTTATTCATAATGTTTAGTTTGGTTGTTTTGTAGAGAAATTTTTTTTTTTTATAAATTTGCAGAACATGATTAAGTTATGCAAAGGGAAATGAAAAAAAAACCCAACAGCATCAATATATTCAAGCCAAGAAGCCAATATCTTCAGACAGCCTAATCGAGGATATAAGAGCAAAGTCGAAGCCTTTATATTAGGTAGCAATTATACTTTACAATGTTGCCCCATTTACTACTGTACACTCTTTAACCCTTATCCTCAAGTGGCCTCTGGGCCTTGATAAATAGCGAATCCTATGTAAAAAAACAAAAAAAAACAATATCATGCACATAACGTAAACAAATCAAAAACCTTATATAAAAAAAAACTATGTAAAATCTCAGACTATCAAAAACAAATAGGGAGGGTTTTGATCTAGCTTAAAGTATTGTCTAGCCACACTGAAGAGCTATAATACAGCAACCACTAACAATAATGCAAAGCTCTTCATAAAATCAGAGCACTCATGGCAGCTGATATTATTTATACAAGGTGGTTTTTAGAGGTGACACACTTTAAATTGGCGATACAATCTTCTATTAATTGCAGATTTGGCAACTATCGATTATTTTGAATTCAGCTTGGTTTGGTCATTCATTGCGTGGTTTCAGCAGGACAGAGGCACATGCTACACAGCACGCAATACAATCAATTTACTGAGAGAAACATTTGATGAACAAATAATTTCATGAAATGGATCTGTTGACCGGCCATCTCGTTCGTGCGATTTAATTTTAAGATAATGGTATCTGGGGAAATGCTGGGTTGATAAATGATGCCAATCGTGTAAAAACTAAGACCATCAAATTAATATTGATTTACGAACACTTCATAATCAATTGTATTTTTAATTGCTACACATATTGGAATGTTATTCTTTTATATATGCTCTGTTGCTATGTTTTACATACATTGAGCTTTTAAACAAACAAGGATTGGTATACACAAAGAGTGAAATATAATTAAAAAAATTTCACCAGAACAATATATATATATATACACACACACACACACACACACTAGCAAAAGTACCCGTCGTTAACTGGGCTCAAAAACAGCCTACAGAAAATGGACTCTGATTTATGAAAGTATGATAGGTTATGAAAAGGGTTGTAAATTTGGGTTGAATTTGGGGGTATCAAAACCAAAGCAAAATATAATGAAAGTAAAAAGAAAATAGATAAACCTCATAATTTATTATACCATACCTGTTCACACTGAAACACTTATCACAATATTCTGTGGATCTATATTAAAAAACCTTGTTAAACTTTGTGACATATTTCCATTCTATGGAGGTCAGGCACAAACGAACACCCCATAATTTTATTATACCATATTTCTTCAAACAGAAACATAATTATCAAAGTATACTTACGCAGATAGATATGAAAAGTCTTTATTAAAGTTTGTGCCTATTTCCATTCTATGGAGGCCAGGCGCGAACGCAGACCCCACAATTTTATTATATCATCCCTATTTAAGTTAAAACATACTTATCAAAGTATTCTTATGTACATTTATATCAAAAACACTTGTAAACGGTTTTTTTTTTTTAATTTTTTTTATTTCCATACTTTGTGGACCAGGCACGAACGCAGACCCCACAATTTTAATGAACCACTGTTCTACCAGATCAAACATACCCATTCCTGTGTCTCGAGACATCTATCATTATATGTAATCAGTTTTTTAAAATAGTAAACCATATAGGAGCCTATTCGTGATCAGACACACACACAGACATTCAGCTTTATATATATATATATATATATATATATATATATCCCCCAAAACCTCTGGCCTTGATGGAGGGGAGACTAAAACTTGCTGCTATGGTTTCAAATGATCTGAAATAACAGCAAAGGGAGACTTGATTCCAAATATTTCTCATATGTTATATCTCCCCTCTTTTGGAAATAGGGTACGATTATGAATATTTCAAGTATCAAATAATCCTCATACACTGTGAAATTTACTTTATGTATGAAAACCAAAGAGGGGAGGTATAACATAGGAGAAATATTTGGAATCAAGTCTCCCCTTGCTGTTATTTCAGATCATTTGAAACCATATCAGCATGCATCAAGGTCAGAGATTTTGGGGAAATATTGGATATTTTGTAATTCATATTCAAAACTAGGAAAACAAATCAATGACATTGAAACATTTTATGGCTGTAAAAAAATGCCAAAAATGGGTTTCGAATAATGGATAATCCCCTTAATGGCAAATTTCACATAGCCCACTACACAATGCAGGTCATTACCTTTCCAATGAGCCTTCGTTTGCTCATATTTTTGGTT